>NW_027176316.1:55000-137500 GCF_023349555.1 Cebidichthys violaceus | reverse complement strand
CGGAGCACCGAGGTAGAGAGGAGGGAGGGACGGAGAAGGTGGTGTAGTCGAACACTTGATCGAGCGACGCTAACCGCTGATTTCAGATGAGTGTGTGTTTGTTGAACACTGAATATTCAGTCTCTGTAAAAGGATCATTTTATTCGTTCTGCGTCCGCGAGGGATTGTGATGGACAGGTACGAATACGTGGTCACTTCCTGTTCATCGGTTGCAAAAAAACAACATGGCGACGGCCGTAATGCAAGATGGTGACGGAGGAATCGCTGAATTCAAGGCGTCACAACGTCCACAAAGGAGCAGGTGACGTCACGATGACTACGTCTTCTTCTATTCAGTCTGTGGTCTCCATCCCACCGCGAACAAACCAGAATGTTTCAGGTGATCGGACCGAGACCACTTCCTCTCAACTTTCCTCGGTTCAGTTCCTGTTCAGGTCCGATTCGACCGACTAAAGACCACAAGCTGCGAAACAGCCTGAAAACACGGTATCCTCACTGGCTCCAGTGCGGAGGCAGAAAGCATTGCCTCGCAGCAGGAAGGTTCTGACTGGTTTCCTTGCGTTCATACAGGTGTCCTGGGTTGCGGACGTGTCGACTTCCCCTCGTCGTCTGGAGACTGTAAATTGCCTTCGGGTGTCACACGGGTGTGTTAATCCACCGATGCAGGTTCCAGGCGCCGAGAGATCCGTCTGACGCCGATAATCAAAATCCTCTCCTTCAGTTTGACGGAGCGGAAAATGCGAGGAGATCGCAACATCCATTTTGCCGGCGAGCAGGGTGTTGCGTTTCCTCCCATCTGCTCCCGAGTGAAACACGCAACGCTCCGCCATCCATCACCACCAATGACCGCGGAGACGGGACGCTTCTGCTCCAGCTGTGAGACAACGCTCCCCGAAAGGACGTCTGAGGTACGACTCAGTGTTTACACAGTACCGTAAATTATTGAGAAATCAAAGCCGTTTACAAGATTACTGTGATTCAACGGTATGTTGCTGTAAAAACACTCACCCACTACACTTAAGTTAGAGTATTTAAAAAATACGTTTTCATTATTTGTTTTGCCCCAAAGTGATAACTAGTTACTCCAGTGATGAAATCAATCAATGTGATTTTACATTTTAAGTTATGTATTTAAGTAAAAACTAAAGTACTTGTTCCTCATGCAGTTCAGGGAAAGGCTTGTTATGACATATAGTGATTCAACTGATCTATGTGACAAGTATCTGATATTTATTTTGGGTTATTATATTAGTCGGAAAATAAGAAAATAATCTTTAGAATAATCAATAAATTAGTTGTTGGATTAACCGACTAAATAAATAAAGAACCGTGAGACGAATCAAGAGAAAAGTTGAAGTTGAACTTGATTTATTTAGAATATTTTCGGGATTTCATAATCGCACTTCGCAGCTCAAGGAACCCAAAACAAGAACAACAACAGGGGGTCGATACAGGAGGACAGAGGGATAACCGTCCAAAGTTTTGCATCGTTTCCTGTCAGTGTCACAAACCGTTAAATAAACCTATGAACACATGAATCTGTTCTTTCTGGACTGGACCCTCTGTGGGTCATGTTTCATCGTCTCACTGGTTCCTTAAACCGTCTGAATCCCCCACAATGCACAGCTCACTCACAGCGGTGGGACCCCCGGCCCGCTGCAGCTGAACGGTTAGCTTTCAGACCGCGTGACGCGATTGTGTCACGAGCGGCAAATCTGCAATCTGGCAAATCCCAGCTGAAGCCTCCTTCACACTGAAGCTGCACCGACGGGACTCCTTCTGCAGAGCTGCTTCACCAAGTCCTCCACCTCTGGAACACTTTCAATGAAATGAGTTTAGCTCCTGATGTTCCTCTTCTCCATATTCAGACGTGATGAACGACGTGTTAAACTCTATCTTCACGGATGCGTGTCAACGATATGAACAATAACCTTGTAAACACATTAATGGAATATTGTGGTTTTTTGGAATAAAAAGGGGAGAAACTGAATATTTGGTTCATGTAAACGTCGTCGACGCAGCATAAAGGAACATCTAGAGGAGCGACGTGAGAGAAAAAGAAAAGGTGTGTGTGTGTGTGTGTGTGTGTGTGTGTGTGTGTGTGTGTGTGTGTGTGTGTGTGTGTGTGTGTTTCCGGCTGAATTAAAAACGCTGCACAATCACTAAAGCTGCATTTCCTCTGTTCCTGTTCACCTGCGTCGCTCTCTGAAGCTCCTCCATCTGTGTTCTACCTCGTTTTGCTGCCTTTCATTTCCTCGTCTTTCCTGGTTTCATTTATTTTGATGTGTTTATCCTCTTTTCTTCTGCTTTCAACGCCCTCCACCCTGTGATCTTCACACTCTCTAGTCTCTTGTTCACGCTCTTTTGAAGCCCGTCCAACGTAGCTGAGCACTTTTCTTTTTGCAAGTAACTTTTTTTCCAGTGAACACACGATGGGTAATCATGATCCACAACGTCGACCTTCGTCGTCCTTCTGCAGGAACTGACGTACTTCTTTGGCCACAGGTTGTGAATAAAGCATTGAGATATAATCATCATTCTCTCTCTTTGAGCTCTGATGTTGGTCTCTACCGACTCCTGAGTCAAAGGCAAAAATGATTTATGGACAATTTAAAGATTGTTATGAAGTCAGAGCCGTTAGAGTTCATTTGATTTCTGTGTTCAGTAACTGTGGCTCTCTTTCTCGTCTTCTGTTAACAACCGTCTGCTTAAAGAGTGACAGCTTTCCCCGCCTGCAGTAACACTCGTGTTCCAGTTTCAGAAGAGCCAATCAAAAATCCAAGCGATCTGATTGGTTCATAGCTGTGATATAATACCCACATACCAGTACTAAGATGTCTAATCTCTAGTTTACAGTCTTCTTCAATACAGCATGATGTTCATTTAGTACATTATGCTCCATTTAGAGTCAAACAGACCATAAAGAGGGGATGATTTAGGGGCGGGGCTACACGCTGATTGACAGGTCTCTACCAGAGACGTATACGGCGTCTCTACGTCACTCCTCCTCAGTCCAGGTGTGGTCACTTCCTGTTCATCGGTTGCAAAAAAACAACATGGCGACGGCCGTAATCCAAGATGGCGACGGGCGAAATCGCTGAACTCAAGACTTTAAAAAATCAGTCCACAAACGTATAGGTGACGTCACGATGACTACGTCCACTTCTTGTTTACGTTAGCGCAAACCTCCACCCGACTAATACATGCAAGTTATGTTAAGATCCACAAAGACTTGATGACAAAGCTCCTCAGCTGTGATGTAATCACAACACACCACAACTATCGCTTCATCATAACTCAACAGTGGGAAAGAAAACTGCACAAATAGCGACTAAAGTATTGTTTGTACTAAGTTACAAGTCCACATTAAATACATGCGTGCGCTCGCTTCTTCCTTTCATTACATTTATTAAATCAGCTCCGTGCCTGATTATTTTTACATCACTTTCTGGCAACGTTTAATTCTTTTGGATTGCACTGAATATAAAATGTTGTTTTATTTGCCAGCGAGCGATGAGAGGAGGAAGATGTGACGGGTGTGAACAGATGGAGGTTACACAGGCTGAGCAACGAAACGGAGGAGGAAACGAGACGATATACTGAAACACCTGACACCGCCGAACACACGTCCTGCTCCACGAAGACGTCGCTCCTCTTTCTAGTCTCCAAACAATCGAATACGTCAACGCCAACCATCGCCCGATCACATTTTAACACGAGGCGACCATCTACACGTGAGATATATTCATGTTAGTAAACATTGTAAACATGAGTTTATGGTCTCAATCTCTAGTTTACAGTCTTCTTCAATACAGCATGATGTTCATTTAGTACATTATGCTCCATTTAGAGTCAAACACACCATAAAGAGGGGATGATTTAGGGGCGGGGCTACACGCTGATTGACAGGTCGACACCAGAGACGTATACGGCGTCTCTACGTCACTCCTCCTCAGTCCACATGTGGTCACTTCCTGTTCACTGGTTGCAAAGAAACAAGATGGCGACGGAGGAAATCGCCAAACTCTTCATCGTCTATCGTCAAGAGATGTTTACTGAACACGAGCGGCAAAAGAGAGCAGCACTTCATGTTTGCTCCAGTCTAAACTGTAGACATGCTTCAACGATGGTGATGATCATTTAACCCTTTTGACAGATTCGCCGTCACCGATGAGCCATCAGTCCCGGCGCTGGATGATACCGGATCATATCTGACATTCAGACGCCTCTGCTGGAGCTCGATTCAACAGCCTGTGTGGGAGCCAAGCTACGCAGGAGCCATCGATTACCTCGTGGGTGTGCTGACAACCATATTTTGCTTCACAAAAAAAATAAATAAATAAATAAATAAATAAATAAATAAAAAAATAAAAAAGAATAATAATAATAATAATAATAATAATAATAATAATAATAATAATATATATATATATTCATTCATAATAACTCTTTACTGCTCCACTGATCCATTTGAGCAGTTTGTTATTGATGCCTTCAGATATAAAGCGGTAACAAAAAAACAAGAACGATAAGAAAAGAAGAAAGTTTCTTATATTTTATATACTTTTTCCATGCACGTTTTTCGTGTGTGTGTGTGTGTGTGTGTGTGTGTGTGTGTGTGTGTGTGTGTGTGTGTGTGTGTGTGTGTGTACTGAAGAGGTAGCTGTGAGTAAAACAAAGGCAAGCTGTTGAACGCTCCCTCCCTGCAGTGAGTGTGATGGATCGTGGTCAAAAGGAGTAAAGAGGGTCAACCTCCTCCATCTGGACTGTGACACCCCCCCCCCCCCCCCCCACCTCCCTTCCTCCTCTTTTAGCTCTGCGCTATACCATTCATCTTCATCACAGTCTTTCTCAGCCTCAGCACTGAGCCAGTTCTCCCTCACTGCACCATGTTACCACACAGGGACTGTCGGCAGGAAGGTTATTGAAGCGACTCTTCTGATGTTTGCGTCGCTACACCACAGTTCTGTCATTACACGGTTTGGCTTATTTATTGGCCGTTCTTCAAGACGTCTTCCTCAGGTCAACAAGCTGCGTTTTATCTTAAAAACTGCTTCAAACTGCAGCAACACACTCAACACATTCCCTCAAGTCCACTTATAACAAACCGCGGGCCAAAGCCGGCACGTGGTCCGTCGTCGAGTGTGTCCGTCTCTGTTCTTCCTTCCCGATGTCCTCTTTTACTGCGAAGAACTGCTCGTCTTCTTCAGAAGGTTCACAGGACTCAAAGGGACATTTTACACATTTGACGTGTTTGTGTAGTTTTGCCGATTGTTTTAAAGACAACATGCTCTTCGATCACGCCGGCGGGTTTCGTGGCACAGTAACGTACGAGGAACATCTATTGAACAATGAGCAGCAGACGGAAGAGGACGGCTTGGTCTGGATATCAGATATCTGACATCTGGATATCTGACATCTGGTTATATCCACCATTAACACCAGAACACCTGAAATATTGGTTGTTTCCCTCAGAGGCTAAATTAGTGTTGCATAAATCTAACAAAACAATGTGTTGGAAGACAAAAGAAACTTGAATTATGACAATATGGAGTCTGATGTTGTTCCATCTAAACATCCAATGAATGAGAAACCGTCACAATTCTAAGGTTGTTCTTTCAACCCAAACCCTGAACAGTACATCAGGGTTTTAATCAGAGAAAGGTCACATGTAAGATAATAATCTCTTGGTTTGGAGGAACTCCTTCCCTTGTTCTCTCTGGTTCTGTTGTTCAGCGTCACCCCGCCGTGTGCCGGATCCATTAAACCACTAAGAAGAGCTGAGGGAGAGATCTATAACCGTTGACTGACATGTGTTACCGCAGAGGCACGGAGGCAGAAGGTCAATACGTTGTGAGGAGAGAGGAGGAGTGGGGGGGGGGGGGGGGGTTTGTTGAAGGGTTTTACTTCTGCTCTGAGCACAAAGTGTCAGCGTTTCTCATAAAACAACCCGATTAGTGCAGCTGAGGACTGAGCAGCAACATTCACCACAGACAAATAAAACTACAAAAGGTTATCAACCAAAAAATGACGTAAAAAACAACCATATTCTGGTACCAAGGCTGGCTTATGTTGACGGTGTCGGGATGGTATCGAATAACCAAGGACTTGTGTTTACATGTTGGAGGAATCCAGCAGTAATTCTGTTACTTTGAATACAATTCACAACCCAGAAACAAACAAACCAGAGATATGTTGAATATTGACATTCCGAAGCAAAAATATGTTTTATGAATGAGTTTGATATCAGCCTCCTAGCACGCTTACAGAAACACACAATGCCACGTGGTGAATGTAGTGAAACGATGTTTTGGCAACAAAGCTATTTGGTTGTGGATAGCAACAAAATGTAGTTTGTGTTCAAATAAAAATGCAACAAAGTAACGTGACAGCGCAACGTGGTGACGAAACACCTTCACAGCGCAACAACGTAACAAGGCAACGTAACATCGTAACAATGTAACATCGTAATAATGTAACATCGTAATAATGTAACAATGTAACAAGGAGACGTAACAATGTAACATCGTAACAATGTAACATTGTGAAAATGTAACAACGTAACAAGGAGACAAAACATCGTAATAATGTAACAATGTAACAAGGAGACGTAGCATCGTAACAATGTAGCATTGTAACAATGTAGCATCGTAACAATGTAACATTGTAATAATGTAACATCGTCACAATGTAACACTGTAACAATGTAACATTGTAATAACGTAACAAGGTAACAAGGAGACGTAACATTGTAATAACGTAACAAGGTAACAAGGAGACGTAACATCGTAACAATGTAACATCGTAATAATGTAACAGCGTACCAAGGCGACGTAACAACGCACCGTAGATTACCAAGAGGAACAGTAGTTCTAGCGTGAATAAACAACAACCGACCGTAGCAGACTTTCTTACATGAATTTACTGAACAAGTGTATCAATGTTACGTAAACACGACCACATTCCACGTATCTGTGGTTTAGAAACGTACAATGCCAGCGTTTTGTCATGCTGACTGGGCGGCCAATTCCGGTTTATTACATCTGGGGTCATATTTTTGTGGTTTGTGCATATTGGTTATGATAACGTTACACTTCCGAGGCGTGCTGAGCTCGGAGAACACCTCAAAGTCCAACAGAGTTAAACAAATGAACAGTCAGACGATGAGACGGATAGAAAACGAGACATTTTCTAAGTCACGGAGGCTTCTTTAATACCTGCATCCGACTGTTCAAAGCCACCTCACTAACAGATCTCAGTAACCAGGTGAGAAGAGCAGAAGAGCAGAAGGACTCTGTGTGTTTTACTCTGACTAACGGAATCCCGATAACTTGAATTGGAGATAGCGAGGTTGTCGACGG
Organism: Cebidichthys violaceus; assembly: GCF_023349555.1. NCBI lineage: Eukaryota > Metazoa > Chordata > Actinopteri > Perciformes > Stichaeidae > Cebidichthys > Cebidichthys violaceus. The sequence goes on along the minus strand of NW_027176316.1, from coordinate 130,139 downwards.
TGTGCAGGTGAAGTGATGCAACAGCTTCCCAGATGGTTCAGGAGCCGAAGCAGAAATAACAGGACGGAGTGCCAGCAGAGGTGGGTGGATCTGGTTTGTTGCAAAGGCAGAGAGAGAAGATAGATTACATGGCTCCAATATAAAAACCTGCTGAATAAAATTAAAGACATTTAGACTCAAACATGCTCAGACTCTCTCTCTCTCCGTCTCAGGAGGTTTGAGTGTCTCTTTTCCTTCGTGGCTGCCTCGTTTCCTCTCCTTGTTCCCTCTCTCTTCTCTCCATCTTTCTGCTTTGCTTCAATTATCAGCTGGCTGCCTCCGACACTGAGTAACCACTCCTGACAAACAGGTGTGGAATGACAGGGAAACCATCCGCACACACACACACACACACACACACACACACACACACACAGACACACTAACAGCATCCATGCAATCATATGCCTCTATAATACATAAACAATGGGAGACACCAGCAGATATGACAATAAGACCTCCGCTGTCACACACACACACACACACACACACACACACACACACACACACACACACACACACACACAGACACTCCTCTCCCTCAAAAGGAAGTGGTGGGAGCAGCAAACAATGACGGCGATATTGCAGGCTGGTGGGAAATGAGAGCGGGGGCGAGCGAGGATTAATTACAGATATGAAGGAAATAAAGAGAAGAGGAAGGACGAGAGAGCAGGGAGTAAATGTGAGAGAGGGAGGAACAAATAGAGATGTGGAAAAGAGAAAAGAAGAGCTTTCACACAGACATCTCTGGTGGTCAGGTGAAGATGTGATGATCAGAAAACGGTCTTCATGTGTTGAAGCTGCATTCTCTCTAGTGTCCACCAGGGGGCGACTCCTCTGGTCGTATAGAAGTCTAGTCTAAAATGACTCTACTTCTCTCTTGATTTATTCCCTCAGTAAACATTGTAAACATGAGTTTATGGTCTCAATCTCTAGTTTACAGTCTTCTTCAATACAGCATGATGTTCATTTAGTACATTATGGAACATTTAGAGTCAAACACACCAAAAAGAGAGGGATGATTTAGGGGTGGGGCTACACACTGATTGACAGGTCTCTACCAGAGACGTGTACGGCGTGCAGATAATGAGCCACGCGGAAACATTTGTTTAATCTACAATGTGATCAATTATGATTCAAAATGACACGTCCTCATGTTGCATTGTGTTCTCTTTGTGTTGCATCACATGGAAGTGCCAAACTTCAAAAGATGAATCGAGTTCTTTGTAATAATGAGCAGTAAAGCTCACGTCGGTCGCTCTCTGGAGCAATGACTCATGCAAAGATTAAAAAGTGATTATCAATATACAGAACCTGTGATTTAAAACACTCGAGTGTAGACGTTCATGCTGGCGTTTAGGTTGTCTTTTGACACAAATACCTTTTCGCTGCCGATGCACAGAGGCTCTGGTTTTTCCAAGAGCTCTGCAGAGAGGACAAAACCTAAACCAGCGCAGCGAGGCTGTGGCGCAGGTCACTTCTCAACAGACTCGCCGTCAAAGTGACAGACGGGAAAACGCACAACGAAGGACGGAGCAAGAGAACGACAACGTGGAAGATGAAGACATGAAGACGTGATTAAGAAGTGATCTATCTGCGCGCAACGGTCTCCTGTATCCAATTATCACTCGTCGCTCTGGCACCAATTAGCCTGCAGGAATCCTCCAGAGACACACACACACACATACACACACACACACACAGACACACACACACACACACACACATCTAATCAATCCAGCTGATTAAGGTGCTGGTCAGAGACAAATAGTCAATTATGTGTGTGTGTGTGTGTGTGTGTGTGTGTGTGTGTGTGTGTGTGATTACCTCTGCGCTCTAGGAACGTAAATGTCAGGCTTTCTCTTACTTTAATCACTCTGGCACAGCCGTCTCTTTATCTCATTTAATGCTAAAAATATGACACACACAGACACACACACACACACACACACACACACACACACACACACAGATGTAAAAGAAACACTTCAAATGAAGGGGACTGCTTGACGATTCCGGTGAACAGTTGATCGCTCCGTCCGCTCAGCGTTTTACTCCAGAATGACCAGCAGCCTACGAGGACAGTTTGGGAGCGGAGGACAGTTTGGGAGCGGAGGACAGTTTGGGAGTGGAGGACGGCGCTCCGCTGGCGTCGACTTGTCACAGTGATTTGTGCGTCCGTGGAGAAACGGCCTCCATAAACGAGGGGGACAGAGGCCTAAATATAGACGCGGTGGAGGGAGAGGCACAAACACAATCAAGGCCGGGTCAGAGATGGAGGAGGACCGGCTGAAACCACACAGGAAGTACGACACGTCCACCCCACCCCCCCACCCCCCCCCGCCTGCACAGAAACACGAGTCACGGTGACGTTTAGAAGCCTTGAGCTCACAGAGCTTCTGGTTGTAAAATGTTGTGGACACTTGGAACAATGTTGTATAGATTCCAATGTTTGTAAAAGGAATGATCAAAGAAGCGTTTTTTACGATTCACGTCATGATAACGTGTTTGAGTTCTCTTTACCTCTAGTCATCCAGGAGCAGGACTTTTAGAAACTCCCTGAAACTGCTCAGAGACGAGACTCAAGAGTGTGTGTGTGTGTGTGTGTGTGTGTGTGTGTGTGTGTGTGTGTGTGTGTGTGTGTGTGTGTGAGATAATGATCAGGGCCATGGGGCCCGGGGAGTTATGAGGACGTATTGATCCCAGCGAGCCTCGCAGTGATTGAGGGTTGTTTGTGTGGACAGTGTGTGAGCTCAGAGTGCTGCAACGAGAGGAAGAACCTCACGACCCATAGAACCTCACGGCCCATAGAACCTCACCATCCATAGAACCTCACGGCCCATAGAACCTCACCATCCATAGAACCTCACGGTCCATAGAACCTCACCATCCATAGAACCTCACGGTCCATAGAACCTCACCATCCATAGAACCTCACCATCCATAGAACCTCACGATCGACAGGTCGTGATTGACAGGTCTCTACCAGAGACGTATACGGCGTCTCTACGTCACTCCTCCTCAGTCCAGATGTGGTCACTTCCTGTTCACTGTCCAATATTCACCAATTAATGCACGAAAAGCCTGAAATAAAGAATGTTGCCATCAAAGAGCTGATTAACTTTTAGCTGCGTTTCTGGACTTTGGCTCAGCATTACTCATGAAATCTTTTTCTGCATCAACAGTAAAAAATAAACCGACTGTGACGGAACAAATAATTCCTCATGCAAACACTGAATCATTGAACACGACGCAGAAGAGAAGCGTCTGTGGCGGAGAGGAAAAACGGGAGACGCGAGTGAAAGCTTTGCTGATGGGGACAGATGGAGATATCTCAGAGAAAGATGCTAAAAGCATACATTTACAGACTCGAGGAATACGAGTTAACAAGTCGGTGATGCGTCTCAATACCATATCCAGAGATTCTTAAAATCTGAGGCCACGACCCGGTGAGGGTTACGCCGCTCTCATGACCTCCACAAAGAGGTTAAACGCTCCGCCAGATCTCGACTGGAAGAAGAATCCCATCTCCTTCAACGATTCTTCTTCTTCTTCTTCTTCTCCTTTTTCTTCTTCTTGCTGAATTCTGTGTTTTTACTTCGAGGCCCAATTCTGTTCATGTTCTTGTTGGTTCTCTTTGCAATGCTTGGAAACGTAACCCTTCAAGTTGACACATCTCTTCTCTTTGTTTTACTAATATTGAATTAATAAAAGGTAATGGAAGTAAATTCATCTGTTTTTAATTATGAATCTTTATGTAGTGTTTTAAAATCAGATCAGTGATTGTCAACTCAATTCTTGTGCTTTTATTTTGAAGGGGATTTTTTATGCAGTGGAGTTATTCACACTCCTTAACAGTCTTTGGCATTAATGCCTTGTAATGCTAATAGAAGAACACCCACAACGTTTGTTTTCATGCTAATTGAGCGAATCGACTACATGAGAGACGGATTTTCTTACGTTGAGGACAAACCACAGCTCGATATGAGGCGAGTGGATCTACAGACGTAACAAAGAATCAGTTCTCCTGGTTTACTGAAGCATGTGGGACCAGAGAGCTCCTACAGCTCAGCTTCAGACCGCTCCACCTTTACACTAAAGACGTTTGAGGAGTTGGGGTGATGGTGGGTCCCGCAGCCGGACCAGTTGAGAACCACCGAGCGAGACGGTCACAGTGAGAACAAATGAATCCAGTAGAGAAACACGTCGGGGCGTCGAGGTGAAGGTGACGGCGTGTCGTCCTCTGAGGGTCGAGGGTTTGACTCCGCAGCATCATACGGGAGTCACAGCGGTGCTCTGCAGGCAATGTGCTCTCTGGCCTCCACAACACCACCACCACCACCACCACCACCCGATTCCACCACATTCTGTTCTGCTGTTCCAAAATAATAGAATATTTCCTGCCGTCCCTCACACACACACACACACACACACACACACACACACACACACACACACACAAAATAAAACATCCAGTGTGCTCAGTTGTCTCCTGGCAACAACATTCCCTGAGTAATCATAGAAATATTACTCAAGTGAGTCTTTGCAGTGGCATCAAACAGCCGCAGGGGAACTGGACACCAGAGAACCGTGTCACACACACACAGACACACACACACACACACACACACACACACACACACACACGGCAAAGAATGCAAAGCAGAATGTTCTCACATATACAAAAAAAAACACAACAAAGCTTTTAACTCAACAGAATCAGGCGGCAACCTCCGCTGTATTCTCTCTAGTGTCCACCAGGGGGCGACTCCTCTGGTTGTATAGAAGTCTAGTCTAAAATGACTCTACTTCTTTCTTGATTTATTCCCTCAGTAAACATTGTAAACATGAGTTTATGGTCTCAATCTCTAGTTTACAGTCTTCTTCAATACAGCATGATGTTCATTTAGTACATTATGGAACATTTAGAGTCAAACACACCAAAAAGAGAGGGATGATTTAGGGGTGGGGCTACACACTGATTGACAGGTCTCTACCAGAGACGTGTACGGCGTGCAGATAATGAGCCACGCGGAAACATTTGTTTAATCTACAATGTGATCAATTATGATTCAAAATGACACGTCCTCATGTTGCATTGTGTTCTCTTTGTGTTGCATCACATGGAAGTGCCAAACTTCAAAAGATGAATCGAGTTCTTTGTAATAATGAGCAGTAAAGCTCACGTCGGTCGCTCTCTGGAGCAATGACTCATGCAAAGATTAAAAAGTGATTATCAATATACAGAACCTGTGATTTAAAACACTCGAGTGTAGACGTTCATGCTGGCGTTTAGGTTGTCTTTTGACACAAATACCTTTTCGCTGCCGATGCACAGAGGCTCTGGTTTTTCCAAGAGCTCTGCAGAGAGGACAAAACCTAAACCAGCGCAGCGAGGCTGTGGCGCAGGTCACTTCTCAACAGACTCGCCGTCAAAGTGACAGACGGGAAAACGCACAACGAAGGACGGAGCAAGAGAACGACAACGTGGAAGATGAAGACATGAAGACGTGATTAAGAAGTGATCTATCTGCGCGCAACGGTCTCCTGTATCCAATTATCACTCGTCGCTCTGGCACCAATTAGCCTGCAGGAATCCTCCAGAGACACACACACACACATACACACACACACACACAGACACACACACACACACACACACATCTAATCAATCCAGCTGATTAAGGTGCTGGTCAGAGACAAATAGTCAATTATGTGTGTGTGTGTGTGTGTGTGTGTGTGTGTGTGTGTGTGTGTGATTACCTCTGCGCTCTAGGAACGTAAATGTCAGGCTTTCTCTTACTTTAATCACTCTGGCACAGCCGTCTCTTTATCTCATTTAATGCTAAAAATATGACACACACAGACACACACACACACACACACACACACACACACACACACACAGATGTAAAAGAAACACTTCAAATGAAGGGGACTGCTTGACGATTCCGGTGAACAGTTGATCGCTCCGTCCGCTCAGCGTTTTACTCCAGAATGACCAGCAGCCTACGAGGACAGTTTGGGAGCGGAGGACAGTTTGGGAGCGGAGGACAGTTTGGGAGTGGAGGACGGCGCTCCGCTGGCGTCGACTTGTCACAGTGATTTGTGCGTCCGTGGAGAAACGGCCTCCATAAACGAGGGGGACAGAGGCCTAAATATAGACGCGGTGGAGGGAGAGGCACAAACACAATCAAGGCCGGGTCAGAGATGGAGGAGGACCGGCTGAAACCACACAGGAAGTACGACACGTCCACCCCACCCCCCCACCCCCCCCGCCTGCACAGAAACACGAGTCACGGTGACGTTTAGAAGCCTTGAGCTCACAGAGCTTCTGGTTGTAAAATGTTGTGGACACTTGGAACAATGTTGTATAGATTCCAATGTTTGTAAAAGGAATGATCAAAGAAGCGTTTTTTACGATTCACGTCATGATAACGTGTTTGAGTTCTCTTTACCTCTAGTCATCCAGGAGCAGGACTTTTAGAAACTCCCTGAAACTGCTCAGAGACGAGACTCAAGAGTGTGTGTGTGTGTGTGTGTGTGTGTGTGTGTGTGTGTGTGTGTGTGTGTGTGTGTGTGTGTGAGATAATGATCAGGGCCATGGGGCCCGGGGAGTTATGAGGACGTATTGATCCCAGCGAGCCTCGCAGTGATTGAGGGTTGTTTGTGTGGACAGTGTGTGAGCTCAGAGTGCTGCAACGAGAGGAAGAACCTCACGACCCATAGAACCTCACGGCCCATAGAACCTCACCATCCATAGAACCTCACGGCCCATAGAACCTCACCATCCATAGAACCTCACGGTCCATAGAACCTCACCATCCATAGAACCTCACGGTCCATAGAACCTCACCATCCATAGAACCTCACCATCCATAGAACCTCACGATCGACAGGTCGTGATTGACAGGTCTCTACCAGAGACGTATACGGCGTCTCTACGTCACTCCTCCTCAGTCCAGATGTGGTCACTTCCTGTTCACTGTCCAATATTCACCAATTAATGCACGAAAAGCCTGAAATAAAGAATGTTGCCATCAAAGAGCTGATTAACTTTTAGCTGCGTTTCTGGACTTTGGCTCAGCATTACTCATGAAATCTTTTTCTGCATCAACAGTAAAAAATAAACCGACTGTGACGGAACAAATAATTCCTCATGCAAACACTGAATCATTGAACACGACGCAGAAGAGAAGCGTCTGTGGCGGAGAGGAAAAACGGGAGACGCGAGTGAAAGCTTTGCTGATGGGGACAGATGGAGATATCTCAGAGAAAGATGCTAAAAGCATACATTTACAGACTCGAGGAATACGAGTTAACAAGTCGGTGATGCGTCTCAATACCATATCCAGAGATTCTTAAAATCTGAGGCCACGACCCGGTGAGGGTTACGCCGCTCTCATGACCTCCACAAAGAGGTTAAACGCTCCGCCAGATCTCGACTGGAAGAAGAATCCCATCTCCTTCAACGATTCTTCTTCTTCTTCTTCTTCTCCTTTTTCTTCTTCTTGCTGAATTCTGTGTTTTTACTTCGAGGCCCAATTCTGTTCATGTTCTTGTTGGTTCTCTTTGCAATGCTTGGAAACGTAACCCTTCAAGTTGACACATCTCTTCTCTTTGTTTTACTAATATTGAATTAATAAAAGGTAATGGAAGTAAATTCATCTGTTTTTAATTATGAATCTTTATGTAGTGTTTTAAAATCAGATCAGTGATTGTCAACTCAATTCTTGTGCTTTTATTTTGAAGGGGATTTTTTATGCAGTGGAGTTATTCACACTCCTTAACAGTCTTTGGCATTAATGCCTTGTAATGCTAATAGAAGAACACCCACAACGTTTGTTTTCATGCTAATTGAGCGAATCGACTACATGAGAGACGGATTTTCTTACGTTGAGGACAAACCACAGCTCGATATGAGGCGAGTGGATCTACAGACGTAACAAAGAATCAGTTCTCCTGGTTTACTGAAGCATGTGGGACCAGAGAGCTCCTACAGCTCAGCTTCAGACCGCTCCACCTTTACACTAAAGACGTTTGAGGAGTTGGGGTGATGGTGGGTCCCGCAGCCGGACCAGTTGAGAACCACCGAGCGAGACGGTCACAGTGAGAACAAATGAATCCAGTAGAGAAACACGTCGGGGCGTCGAGGTGAAGGTGACGGCGTGTCGTCCTCTGAGGGTCGAGGGTTTGACTCCGCAGCATCATACGGGAGTCACAGCGGTGCTCTGCAGGCAATGTGCTCTCTGGCCTCCACAACACCACCACCACCACCACCACCACCCGATTCCACCACATTCTGTTCTGCTGTTCCAAAATAATAGAATATTTCCTGCCGTCCCTCACACACACACACACACACACACACACACACACACACACACACACACACAAAATAAAACATCCAGTGTGCTCAGTTGTCTCCTGGCAACAACATTCCCTGAGTAATCATAGAAATATTACTCAAGTGAGTCTTTGCAGTGGCATCAAACAGCCGCAGGGGAACTGGACACCAGAGAACCGTGTCACACACACACAGACACACACACACACACACACACACACACACACACACACACGGCAAAGAATGCAAAGCAGAATGTTCTCACATATACAAAAAAAAACACAACAAAGCTTTTAACTCAACAGAATCAGGCGGCAACCTCCGCTGTATTCTCTCTAGTGTCCACCAGGGGGCGACTCCTCTGGTTGTATAGAAGTCTAGTCTAAAATGACTCTACTTCTTTCTTGATTTATTCCCTCAGTAAACATTGTAAACATGAGTTTATGGTCTCAATCTCTAGTTTACAGTCTTCTTCAATACAGCATGATGTTCATTTAGTACATTATGGAACATTTAGAGTCAAACACACCATAAAGCAGGGGATGATTTAGGGGCGGGGCTACACAGTGATTGACAGGTCTCTGATGGTGTAACGTTAGCATGTTATTGATACTAGTAAGCTTATCGGTTCTTTAACATCTAAAATGCTAGCTAGCTACGTGCTAACGTACAGTTTTATATGTTTTTTTTTTTCCTGGTGTCAGCGGTTCTTCTACTCAAAACCACGGTTCAACACGTTCACAGCTGGGGGATCACTGTGGTTACTGCTGAGCATGTGGGAATACAGCGCCACAACACCAGAGAGATAAAAGCCTCAGTCCTCCTTCCCACCAATTACAAACCTCTCAAGGGGGTTTTCTGCACCGGCAGCCTTGTGGTCACGAGCCTACTGGTCTACGCTCACGAGAACCCGGAAAAAAAAACAAACCACTGTACGGCAATTGTTGTCCTTTGTTTGATAGGCAGAGCATGCACAGGGGAACAAGTAATGAGCCAATTACAAGCCTCCGCCTGATCCTCCTTGATGATGAGATGAAATGTCATCCTCTGGGATCTTAATTGCCTCTCTGTCCTCTTTAATCGGTTTCCTCCAGCGGCAATGATACGCAAAGTCTTTTGTTTACTGGAGACGTCCATCCATCCATCCGTCCATCCGTCCATCCGTCCATCTCCAGACCAAGCCTGCTGCCGACCACGCACGTCATCAGATAAACTTCTTTTTAATTTGTGAACAGTAATAAAAGACTGCTCATCCATCATAATGTGTGCATGTGTTCTAGCTCCATGTAAAGGAGGTCTGGTGTGTGACCTGCAGCAGCGAACCTCAAAACCAGTACACAGAGCGTCCCCTGTTGAAACATCAATACAGACGGGAGTGCAAGGATTTGCCTAAAAAGAACCACGGTGATGCCAAAAAAAACATCTGGATCAATACTTCCTTCAGACAGAGACAGAGACACAGAGAGAGAGAGAGAGAGAGAGAGAGAGAGAGAGAGAGAGAGAGAGAGAGAGAGAGAGACCTGTTGACCCAGAGCTATGGAGAGAGAATAGAATTAATTATCCACAATGTGTTTGGACCGACCTGCAGGAGCGTCACATAATTGAAAAGCTTATTATTTATTTATTTTATAAGATGCATTTTCCTCTTTTTTCTTCAATAACCAACAGAGGCTTGAAGCCCCACAACAGTCACATGACCAGCACCATACATTCAGATTAAGGAATATTAAAGTATCTCTATATGAGCTCATAATTAGCTGAATATGCGTTTCATTTGTCTTGTCTTTGCGATGCGTAATGTGGGCCTTTACGCAATCTATCTGCGGATCATGATCGTCTCCATAGCTGCTGGAGAAGAAGAACAAGGTGTCAAACTGACGCGAAGAAGTGAGACTGTTCTGCGCATCAACAGGCAGGAATGCAAGAGGAGACATTGTTACTGTATCAACGCTTCTTCTGAGAGAGCAACAGATGGGGGGGACCTTACCTTTTCAGACATCAAAGAAGAGCGCGTTGGTGTTTCAGCAGAAGAAGAAGAAACAAAAGGCCGGTAATCCGTGAATATGAGGAGCGCTTCTCCCCCGCTCTCTGGAACTCCAGAGCCTCCGCTGAGAGGTGTGATATCCGAGAGAGCTCCTCCTAAAGCCGGAGCAAATACCCGAGCAGCAGCGTCCCTGTGTTCACAGCCCCTCGGCTGGACGGCTCCCTCTTGGACATGTTTCCAGCTCAACTCTGTCAGGTATCAGTTCGTCACACACACACACACACACACACACACACACACACACACACACACACACAGACACACACACAGAGAGAGAGAGAATAAGCGGATGAATTGGGACAATCTGCGCGCATCAACACCGGGTCCAGCGGTGCGCCTCGGGAACCCGCGTGTCTTTCCCGTGCTTCCTTCTTTCCCGTTCTTTTTAAATCCCTTTCTCGCCGTTTACCGAAACAGGAGGACTGGTATCGACGAGAAGCCCAGAAACGGTATCCAAGTTGAGCGCGGGAGTAATCGCTCCATCAGGGCGCACCGACGCGCTGCGCCCCCCCGGAGACTGGAGAGGTTACGGGGCGGCTCCAGACGGCGGGTCGTTGTCGTCGCACCGGAGATTGTACGGAATCCTTGAAACTGGGATTACCGAGGAAGACATGCAGAAGTCTCCCTCCCCCCACCCACCCCCCACCCCCCTCCCCGAAAGGTTCCCCAAAAACGAAGGAATCGCAGTCGAAGCAGGCGAACTGAAGGTTACCGCCCGCCGCCCCCGCAGAGGTCTCGTTGCGCGGCTCGACTCTCCAAACTCCGGGAATTCCTTAACTGGAGCTTCACCTGCCTGTTGCCGGTCGTTCCGCGGGTCCCCGGTGCGCGTCCAGCTGCGGGGGGGAGGTTGACAACAGTGTGCCCAGTGGCCGCGTGAGCCGAAATACGCACAAGACGTCTAGGGGGTCCGCGGGTGGTTTCATCTCAGCTGAGAGGTATCAGACACATGATGGACCGTTGAGGTTCCTGTGTGATTCATTTCATCTAAAATACAAAAACCACACAACGACAGGATGATGTCAAAGTAATCAGAGTACTAGTTCCACATCCAAGAAGTCGCGCTGTTGTGATGCCTCTGCGTGTATCTCCACAAGACAGGGGCTCCGTGTCTCCGCCGGAGGGAACATGTGGGAGGCAAAAAAGAAAAAAGACCTTTGAGGTGTCAGGGATGAATATTTTAACGGGAGGTGTGTGCGCGCGTGCGTGCCAACGAGAGAGAGATGGAGAGAGAGAGAGAGAGAGAGAGAGAGAGAGAGAGAGAGAGAGAGAGAGAGAGCGAGAGAATAATGAATACAGTTATTTCTTAATTGTCTTTTAAGGAGCCAGAAGAGGAAGTACAGGCAGAAGGACGTCACTGATACAGGAAGTAGAACATCAACCAGCAGTGACTCCTGTCTCTGTATACGTCACTACTTCATCACTCAACACCTCCATCTCTGCTGGCTTCCTAATTCCAACACGGCTCCTTCACCCCTCTCCACGGCCCGCTTCCTTCAAGGGTCCACCATGTTAAGGGTCGACCCAATCCAGTCCTCAGAAGACCAAGGAGACACTTTTAAGACGGTCTACGTCAGCTCAGTGTGATGAATGCTACTAAACAGTCATGTGTGTTTCTGTTTTGTGTTATCATGTAGTGACATGTTGAACGTTTTCAGTGTGTGATACTGTGTCAATGTCTGCTCAATGGTTTGTGTGATATCTTACTCATTGTTTGTGCGTTTTCCTCTCCTGAAAGTAGAGCGCCACCTGTCACCTTTCAGCTCGCTACGCACACGCAGGCTTTTCAAAATAAACCTCCATCTTCACAGGAAGCAACTTGGTTAGGTTTCAGCAACAAAGCCACTACAGGCTCGGTTGAGGAAAAAGATCGTCCGTTTTGGGTTAAAATAAGTACGGAAGTTTAGTTTACTGAGAATAATGAGTCGACGTCTCGTTCCACGCGGGGATCGAACCGGCGGTCAACATCTCCTCCGACTGTCGTTTCATTAATCCGTTCCTCACGTCTCCATCTTAAGTCTGAGCACGCAGCAGGAAGACGTGCTGCTCCTGCAGAGTTTCTATTCTGAACATCATCTTCTTCATCATCGCCATCATCATTAGCTTACCGTTTGGAATATTTAATATTAAAGGTTCATTTGACTCTTATGTGCTTCTGCTGTGTGACCTGGGTCACTTCGTGCATCTATTCCCAGCCTGTAATCAACCTAATAAGACGAAGAAAATCTCCCTCCATTCTTCTGGTTTCAGGCGCTCTGTCTGCCGGCAGTTATCGAGCTCTGATGGCAAAAACAACCCCTGAAAATGACGGCGGTTAAGCCATGTTATTATTTAAGATCTACCGTCCCTCCGTCTTATTCAAAGGGGGGGGGGGGGGGGGCAAGTAGTGGAAATACTCTGTGGGTAATCAGTTACAGTGTATATGTCTAGGGCTTTTATTGTGAAAGGTAAGAACAGAAGGAGTGGCTTCAACGTGATTGGCTGACACCTTTATTTGAATGTGAAAAAGCTCTGAAAATTTGACCTCGTTCTGCGTTTTTTGCCACATAATATTTGTGTGAATGTACTCATGACGAAAACAACAAAACAAAACAGAATGTATAAACTAATTAAAACACACAATATCAAAACAACAAACGCCCTTCAAACAGCATGGTTGTGTCCAATCTAAAAAGGGAAATTTTAATACATCGTCCCCTAGAACAAACATCCATATTACATCTGTGCAAAGCTGGCAGGTCTGTTGATACCAATAAGCCAACAGTTCAGTCACATATCAATAACACATCAATGTAGACATGAAACATGTGGAGGAAAACACATTAAGGTTTAAGGATAACGAGGTTCTTCTGTCTCTCGAAACCAATATTCTCTGTTTGGAGACTGAAAACCGCCAACTTCTTCTTGGCATTTCCTCACACTCTGCGTCCTCCTCCTCCTCCTCCTCGCCAACTTGCATTTTTAAGCCGCTCAACAATGACGACCAGCGAGTTATGAGCAAACACAGGCAGTCGAAACATATTACGCTCCGCAGCCAGCAAAGCAAATGACACATCTGGGGATTGTGCCAGAGATGTGGTGGGGTCTGTGTACACCGTCAGTAGAGGCTGATAGAAGAGACATGGACCAGTGGAATTTATCTCATTTAGTCAACGCTAAAGTGAAAACAAACTTGTGCTTTTTATTGAGAAATATCAACACGATCACACGACTAAAGAAGCCTCCGTTGACTGAGACCGAAGCCACCGATTAGACTCTCTATGCGTCTGAGAGAGCAGCTCAACACTGCAGCAGACAAACATTTGTTAAGCTTAGTTTAAACTCGCCGTAGTGAAGCCAGGACCAGGAAATGACATAATCCCAGCAGGAGGTGTGTTTTTAGCCAAATCAATCAGTTTACAGGATATTCAACCTTTGTTTCTTTACAACACATTTAATACTTGACTTGTGTCTTTACAGAGTTTGTATGAAGGTAATAAAGTAGTTTATGAATATGAGATATGAGTTTACAGATAACTACAGTCCCTCTCTATAGTGGAGGTTAGTTTACAGTCTATGGTCACATCTGTGAGTGTCACTCGTTGTCTTTTTTGATTCCTCACAGTTCCTCACAGTTCACGCAGTCTGTTGGTCCTCTGGTGTTTGGTAGAATAACGCAGCTCACAGAGTAAAGAACGCCTCCGTTCAGACTCAGAGGCACCAAGCGTGAGAACAAACAAAGCTTTACTTTTGGCTTTAAGTCTACACATGGATCCAAAAAGAGGAGGTTTCCATCTGGAACCTCAAATTCATGGATAAAAAAAACGTGATGAGCCTGCAGCGTATATACTCTGTGTCTGGCCAACAGAAACACAGAACGGTGGAGCGGAGGCGACAGCGTTGTTTATAAAAATCTTATTGGATTTCACCCCCCCCCCCCCGACTCTGCTTGACCATCCACAATGAGGAAGGTCAAGTAGCCTCCAAGACGCCGGCGAGCGATCCCACCCAGCGGTCATTGTGCACCACGGTCACGTTCCCGCCGTATGCTCAATGCCCACCTTTCCCTCTTCACACCGGGTCCTCACACATGCCACTGATGGACCACGGGGGGGGGGGGGGGGGGGTAGAACACACCCTGATTGATTTCCTCTCTAAGCATTCTGCACACGTATTCGTCCGAGGCAAACTTACAAGAGGAAAAGTAGAATAGCAGCAGAAGTGAATGGTATCTTAAGGTATTTATAGATATCATTATCATCATCATCATCATCATCCTCTTCTGCATTAATCACAGTCTCTATTTATACAAATCTAACAAAAAGGAAACTACAATGATAGAAAACTGCTGATCGCCCGTAAAGAAGGCCCCCCCCGAGGAGAAGTCTTCATCAAAGAGAGGACTCGCTGCAGTTTGTCCTCCGTCTCTGTCAGAGACCTCAGCTAGACGAGGCTTTTATCTCGGAGGCCACGTCAAAACGTCACCGACTAAGCATTCGATCACTGCAAGATCTTACAAGCGTCCTCTGTTGTTGTTGTTGTTGTGCGACTGTGAAGCTTCTTTCTCGCCGGACAGAAAAACCCACAAACACCCGGCTTTTGTCGTCAGTGGGACCGGTTATAATCTGCAATCATTCTCTAGACAAATGACTCTGCAGAAGTCACGGGTTTTTAGAATCGGCCTCCAGATCTGCAGTGATGGAAACATGACACCCTGGTGGACACGCTCATTTTAGCCTCCTTTTCCTGCATGATGCTATGAGACGTGAAGCGAATATCTAATAAATAAAATCAAACAGGGATACGGACAAATATAAATGTTCTCCTCAAAGCCACCAGCACCTCCAGTCAGACAAACAGTCATTCTACTAACAATCAGCATCTCTGGATCGGTCCAAATAAACCGAGTCAGACGTGGAAAGAAACATCCGTTATGTTCTCTACGCAGAGCCACCGGACTCCACTGACAGGAACAGCAAATCAAATTCAATGATGGTCGTGAAACTCATCAAAACCGACTCGGTTCGTCTTTCCAACTGTTCCAACGATCCCCAACTGTGTTGAGAGAGAGAATAAGTAACTGTTTTATGGACAGAACACAAACAAGTTCGTCTCCAGCGAAGGGAAAGGCGTCTTATCACTTATTTTAGTTTGTTTTGAAAACCCAAATATACGCCCTCTTTTTTGGTGGAATAAGGGTTTTAGTGTGTCGTTTGTGCAGAGGGACTGTTGAGCTCAAACTCTAGATGTATTTTCGTTTTCACCTGGCAGGATGCAGCACACGCCATGTTGACAGATGTTGGCCATTGAACAACCTCAGCGGGGGGGGGGTCTTTGCAGACGAGGCGGTTCCTCCTCCATCTTAACTCACCTTGATGAGACAGCGGAGCGTCGTCAACAAATGGACCTGTTCATGTCACAACGAGAGGGAAGAAGAGTCTTGAACGAGGTCCAACACAGTCTGGGCTTTTTTTTTCGTGTCCCTCGGCACGAGTTAGGATTAGGCAACAAAAACCACTTTGTTAAGTTAAGGACAAACATCCTGGTTGGGCTTGAACACCAACGGTTAAGTTCAAATAACAAAACCAACTCTTGGGTTCAGGCAACAAATCCCTAACCCAAACCTTTTACCATGAACCCACAACGCGAGGTCCTGCTTGTTGGACCCATAAACCTCCCTCCCACCCGCCCGCCTTCAGTTGTACGTAACTTGCTCCGACTGTTGCTTAGTCACTTGCATGAATTTAAAATGCGTCTCCACAATGAATAAGGATCCTACTTAATTTACCATTGGCACCCAATTTTCAAAAACCCCGACAATTCGTAGCCCTGGACACGAACCTATAGATTGTATTTCAGGAGTATGGTATGACTGCACACACAGGCGCGGGTCAGAGACCACATGGGTGAGGTTTACGGAAAACCTGATCCCTGGTTCTTAGTTAAACAGCTAAGAATCTTTGTTAACAATGTCCATCCTTTCATTGAATGATCGTCTTGAAAAGGGCACATGATAACAAATCCGCGAAAATATTGTTTTCATGCTGCGACAACGTTATCTCCACCGGCTGAGTCAACTGCTCATTAGCTAACTAAGCGAGGTTTTGCAAGCAGCTCATCTAGAGTGAAGATTCTGAAATAGAAAGAAATCCAAATATGATTGGTTGATCATGTTGTCAATCTAAACGTACACCGTCTGTCACGGGGTGTGGTGGAGGACTCAAACGCGGACATAAGGGGATACAGGGAGAAAATAGGTATTAATGATAATTGAACAAAATAGGAATCGTTACCGAGATACAAACAGGGAATCCACAACAAGACGAGGGGGGAAATCCAGCAGGGCAGGCAGCCGGGGGAACCGGGAACAAGACGAGTAAATACGAAAACGACCTGGCAGAGAGTGACTGAGAGGCAGGGTTTATATAGTAGGTGCAGCAGAGTGAGCAGGTGAGAGTGATACGGCTGATGAGGTGACTAACAGGTGCACTGAGTGAGCTGATGAGTGAGGGGAGTGATGGGAGAGAACGGGCAGAGCTGTGACGCCATCATTACGTTGCGTTGTCAGGGCGTTCTATCGAGGAAACAGAATCCTCTGGATGGAGGACGTTCTCCCCAGAGACTCGTAGGAAAATATCTGATTGGTTGCGTTGGTTTTTGATATTTTTATCTAAGGATTCCAGGGCCTTCTCTGAAAACCTTGAGGGCCTTGACACACAGAGAAGTAAGATTTTTGTCTAAAATGTCTCTGGTAAAGCCACCTAAAGCTACACAAAGTTATGGTGGAGAGTAGTTGCAGTCGTCACAATTCTTTTGTTGCTTCTGTGGAAGACAGACGGCAGCGAGAAGAGAAAAAGGAATCAGAGATAATTGAGAAAGATAGAGAAATATATTCCAAAAGAAACAGCTTTGTGTTATTTTAGGTTGGTACACGCTTAAAACGTCTTCATATATAAATAATTCACGTCTTACAAGCGCAGCGTTTAAAGTGAAATACCGCCAAAATGGATCAAGCTGAAATTTCCCTTTCAAGTGTGATTTCACTTCGGCTCATTGATTATCTAAAGTCTTTGAAACGCCGAGGCCACATCCTCCCTCCGTGCCTCTTAGCTGTAACATATATCTTACTTTTCATCATCACAGCCCAACGTCTCTCTAATCTCTAATCCACTCATCAACATGCAGCGCGGGGAAGAAATGAAAGTTCTGTTAAAAAGAAATACACACTGAGATACGCAGACAAGGAAGGAGGATTTGGGTTGTTTAAAAAAAAAGCACCAACGCAAAACAATCATCTCTGCAAGTGAAGGAAACTTTTTCAGTGAAAATCAAGATTTATGAATGATGTTATATTTGGTTGAATTCATGCAAAGTATGTGTGCATGATGTAAATTAAAACAGCCAGTCCATATCCTGAAAGAACAGCTGTAGCACAAGATGTTAGCATCATGCTATCGCAGTATAGTTTTACATCAGTGTCATAGGCATTGACTAGCTAGCCAGTATGTTGATGCTAGCATAACTACTGATCTAAAACGATCGGTTTAACAAGGCCTGTACCTGTTACGCATTAATTCATTGGCTCTATAGTCCAGTAAAGTTAGCTAAGACAAACTGTTAAATATACTTTTGCATAAAAATACCGTATTCTATACAAATAGTAGAACTACACTCGAAGAGAGCTAGCTTAAAATCAAAACAACACTACCAACTACAACCGTAGGACTACAGCACTCCACCTTTAAGCTGTAGTGACAGTGATGTTAATGTAAATGTACACGGAACATTCAGGCTATGTAGCTAACAATCAGCTAGCTAACCGTTTAACGCAGGCTAGATTGTATCTAACGATCCAATAAAAGTCCCCTTAAAGTCCTGATAGAAATGGCCGTGTAATGTTTTCAGCTGATTTAATCTCCCTCCCTAATGGCGCGACAGTGACACCATTAGGTGGATAATTAAATGCGAGACTCGTGCAGCTCCCTGGTGCTCCGCGGGCCCCTGATGGTGCATGTTTTGTTGTCTGACGCGAGTGTGTTCTCCGTCCGTCTGTCCGTCTGTCCCCCTCAGAGCCCCGTCGCTTTCAGAGCTGTCCTCCCCTGAGAGTTAAAGACAGACGATGCAGTGTTACTCTACTGTGCATAATCACCACACGGGGTCCTGCGTAGGTTTGGACCGTCTGAGAATTGCTGTAGTTATGTTAATTAAGGGCTTTCTGTAATTGTATGAATACAGGCAGAAGACGTAGTGTCAGCTCGGGAGAGACAGGTTCCTGGAGATCAGTCATATTTCAAAAACTAATGTTAACTATAAAGTTCCAGAAAATGTGAATTAATGTGCGTTTCCATCCAGCCATCTTGGTTGTTTTTGAAAATGCCTCAATATGTCGACGTATGACATCTTACAACAAAAAAAAGATTCCTCATTTTCTGTGCATTTTCTCTACAAAAGTGTTGATTTTACAATATTTATTCCAAGTTGCAAACAAGCGTTTCTAATGTTGGGGAAAAAAGGAGGCTCCAAGTGCTACAATAACTCATGTAGAATACAATGGTTTTAATGAAATATCACAATTTTAAGCTAAGTTCCGGTTATCTGATGGGAGACAGCTTCTAGCTGACAATTTTTTAAGTATTTTCAGTAAAGTAGTGTAACATGACACAACAAACGTACAAAAACCTCCAGCTCTGGAAACGTAGTGGAAGGATCAGTCCTAAGAAAGCCTCTCTTCCTCTCTGAACACCGACAGGGAGCTCTTGAGCAAAGCACCGATGCAGTGGAGGGTTGCCGTGGTGCCGGTTCCACAGATGTGTGAGGCAGGACGGCTCAGATCAAAACACACGTGGGCGGGAAAATAAGAGCTTTTAATAAAACCGACGGAGAACGCATCGCAAATGTGTGAGTTTTGAGCCTCGAGATGAAGAGATGAAGTGTGTGTGTGTGTGTGTGTGTGTGTGTGTGTGTGTGTCAGTGATGTTTGGTGGGATCCTCTGTCGGGGGGGGGCTGCAGCTCCATTCAGAGTCAGAGGCCTGATGATAAGAGACTGCTCTGCTGCTTCAGAGCCCTGTTGTTGCTGCTTAGCGCTTGTGATGTTGTGATGATGAGATAATGTATCAGATCAGCGTTTCTCTGATGCACTGATCCCTTTATGTATTTATATCCTATAAGTTCATTGTTGAGGGTTTTTATCAGCGAGGAGGATTAGCCTGCTTCACTTATCACTCATGTTGTGTTCAAGGAATGAATAGATGGACAGATGGACGGACAGAGAGACAGACAGACGGAGGGACCGACGGAGTAAGAGGTAGATAGATAGATAGATAGATAGATAGATAGATAGATAGATAGATAGATAGATAGATAGATAGATAGACAGACAGAGAGATAGACGGAGAGACGGAGAGACGGATGATAGATGGAATAAGAGATAGCTAGATAAATAGAAGGACGGACGGATGGACTAACAGATGGACAGAGGGATGGGTGGACAGATGGACGAACTGATGGATCCATCACTGCGATGCTCAAATGCACCACATGTAGCTCCACGAAGCTCTTCCAACTGCAGACTCATCAACACCTACAGACTTGGCCTACCTGGACACGTGCACACGCACTGTGCACGTGCACGATCACACACACACACACACACACACACACACACACACACATTTAAATGGTGCTTTGCAGTAAAGCTGGTCGGCCAAGTGGTGAGGTTGCTCTGCACTCAACCGCACCGCATGTTTTACTGACTGCCAGCCAACGGCTTAGCAGTGCGAGTGTGTCTGTGTCTGTGTGTGTGTGTGTGTGTGTGTGTGTGTGTGTGTGTGTGTGTGTGTGTGTGTGTGTGTGTGTGTGTGTGTGTGTGCATGCTTGCATGTGTCATTGAACATCTGTCAACACACACATTACACACTACAGATGTGAGCCGACAGCTAAACACCTCCGTGTTGGCACATGTATTATTCATCATATGTTATAAAGGAAAACACACGTAGGCATTAGTACGCACACACAATGCTTCTCCTTTGTCCAGTCTGGAGGAGCTGGACCCCCCCCCCCCCCCCCCCCCCTCTCCCCGGCTGCGCGGCCCAGATTAGGGGGCCCCTGACTGGGCTGCGATGGCAGAGAGAGCCACCTCATCATCCGGGGAGCTCCAGGGGGAAGCTGGCGGCCTCTGAGTCGATCTCTCGGTCGACGAGCCACGAGACGTTTGTGATGACACTTTAACGGCCAATTATAATGAGAGCACAGGGCTTTGGCAGGATTTAGCTGAGACATCTTGACAGACGATGGTCGTCCACAAAACAAGGCCACAGAACCTCGGGTTCAACGCGTTTGTCTTCTGGTCTTTTCTGCTCCGCCGACAAGTCGTTTGATGTGACGGCCCATCATGCAACTTCACACGTTCATTCCTCTCTGTGTGCTGAAGCTTTCTACTGAGGGGTTGGTTCACACACCACTCACACACTCATCTATACAGCCTCGTGTTTGTCTTCTCCGCCTTTCTGCTGAAGTCGTTTGGTGTGACGGCACCATCATGAATGGCAGGATATTGGCAGCAACTTCACTAAAAAAGAATAACGCTGCTATAACAGTTGAGGTTGAAGATTTTAAAGTCATTTCAATGAAGTTAACAAAAATGTGTTTTTGGTGGTCAAAACTACCTCAAAAATACACTGAATAATCATTTAAAGTTATTTCTTTTTATAATATTGAATTGAATGAATATAGTATCTATTGGTCGACTTTTCAGTAATAGACAATCAATGTATTTACATTCATTACTTATTCAGTAGTTTTCATCGTTAGTGGCGGAGTCCGCCATTCCATATCAGCCTCCATGTTCACTGTTCTCTCCTACAGACGTATTAAGTTACCGCGAATGAAAACCCACCTTTTCCTGCCGCGGCTTCATCATTAAAGCATGTAACAGGAAACGCGACACCATCCAAACAAGACTTTGGTTGTTTGTTTTGGCCGAGGATCGATTTGAATCTACCGGCGCCGAGCGGAACAGAGAACAGCTGCACCGATGAGCCAGTTTACTGAGCCAGTTTACTGAGCGCACAACAGAGGATTCTGGACATTGAAGTCCACAGAAGTCAAGCGGCGATACCGCTCGTTGCCATTTTGGGTGCGTGTGGAGTTTGTGCATGCAGCTTGCTCATTTTCATACTGAAAAGGCCATCGCGTCCTTTTGTCTCTCCGTGAGAGAGAGAGAGAGAGAGAGAGAGAGAGAGAGAGACTCAGTTCAGAACAATCTGTTCAGCTTTTGCCCAAAAACCTGTTGTTTGTTGAACATCAGATGTTCTTCTTTCTGCATCTTCTCTTCCCACCTAAAGAGTGAAATGACCTAAACTCTCTGGACGCGTCCCCTCTCTCCACAGAAATGTCCTCCTCTTATCTCCTCTAACCTTTCCCTCCGTCTCCTTCTCTGGTCCCTCGGTGCTGTAAATGAGCCGACAGAGAGCCTGAAGCGAAGGGACCGAGATCCAAACTCCAATCTGGTCCCATCTCAAATGTCAGCCACTCTTAACACACACAGAAACTCTCTCTCTCTCTCTCTCTCTGTCGCTCTATCTCTCTCTCTCTCTCTCTCTCTCTCTGTCGCTCTCTGTCTCTCTCTCTCTCTCTCTCTCTCTCTCTGTCGCTCTCTGTTTCTCTCTCTCTCTCTCTTTCTCTCTCTGTCTCTCTCTCTCTCTCTCTCTCTCTCTCTCTCTGTCGCTCTCTGTTTCTCTCTCTCTCTCTCTTTCTCTCTCTGTCTCTCTCTCTCTCTCTCTCTCTCTCTCTCTCTCTCTCTCTCTCTCTCTGTGTCTCGTCTCTCTCTCTCTCTCTCTCTCTCTCTCTCTCTCTCTCTCTGTGTCTCTCTCTCTCTCTCTCTCTCTCTCTCTCTCTCTCTCTCTCTCTCTCTCTCTGTGTCTCTCTCTCTCTCTCTCCTCTCTCTCTCTCTCTCTCTCTGTCTCTCTCTCTCTCTCTCTCTTTCGACATTTAGCAGCCTGCACTGGGACTCTAAAGGGAGGTTAAGGATGGAAGTTAAACAGTCCGGACGGGGTCGTAGACGAGGTACGGGGTCGTTCACAGCTGCTGCAGCGCTCGCAGACGGAGCTGAACAGTTTGTTCTGTCTCAGTGTGAATCATGTGAGGAACCTCTTCCTGCTGGTTAGGGTTGATTACCTGAATCAAAACGTTTCCTTTCTCCCAATTATAAAACGTTAACAGCAGCTGAACAAAAACTTTGACTTAATAAAATTGTATCAAATTAAAAACTGAAATTGTATTAAAAAAATCCAATCAAAGAGAACCCGATGTGACTTAACATCATTTAGAATAAAGAGTGAGTGTGATTTCAGCGTTCTGACCCTTTAACTGGAAAAAGACACATTTAAAAAAAAGAACACGAAATCAAGCAGATGAATGATGAATGATGAGTAAATGCAGCTCAAAACGCTTGAATTAGAACTCAGATGCAGGATTAAAATGTGATTAAATGTGCACACATGTACAATCTCAGACTATTGAAGTCAATGGGAGCATCTCTAAATCCTAAAATAAGTGTTTGTGTTCATTTACATGAATACATATTCAAGAGAAGAGAAATGTGTTTTGAGGCACTTTACCCTTTTATTAACAGATCTCAAATATTTATGTATGCATTTATATATATATATATATATATATATATATTATCTGTTTTAAATACACTTAAAGCCAAAGTCACACATCACAGTTAGTGATGGCACAAACTGCTGCAGCTTTTAATTAATTTGCAGTTGAGAGACTTTGTTTTTAATGTCGCACATATATATATACAGTATATATATATATATATATATATATATATATATATACATATATATATATATTAAAATGCCACTTAGACATTTTTGGCAGTACAATGGTTGAAAGTGAAGATAAAAAGAGGGGGGGGGGGGCATCCGTATGACCTGGACTGCAGCCCACCATGCTGAACACGGCTCGCTGCAGAGAGGCTGATGACAGAACGGGGCTCGTTTGAGACGGTAAAATAAGAGCAAGAGGAGCAGACGTGGGGACGTGGAGGAGGTTCTAAAATGTTTATGAATGTGAAGGCTTGTAGAGAAGAGGATGTGAGAGCGATGATCCTGAGAATTACGTTCTGTTCCTTTAAATGCTCAGCGATCGTCCACACGGCTGCGGCGTTGAGACGTCTGAGCAAAGTGGAAGAGCAAACGTTTAGCTCTGAACTTCTCACTTTAAGGCGAGACTTTACAAGCAGAAACGTTGTTCTTCATCAAACGTTACCATTAGATAAGGCCTCATTTGCATATTTAAATGTAACATTTCAGAAAACGTGCCACACAAAAAAAGAATCGTCTTAATGTAAGTGATGAACTCGGGAAGTTTCAGGTAGCTCAGTAAAAACATCTTCACCTGTTCATTGGTGGTTTACTCAGAGCATGTGTGTGTGTGTGTGTGTGTGTGTGTGTGTGTGTGTGTGTGTGTGTGTGTGTGTATGTGTGTGTGTGTGTGTGTGTGTGTGTGTGTGTGTGTGTGTGTGTGTATGTGTGTGTGTGTGTGTGTGTGTGTGTTAGATACGGTAGCCCACCCTTGTGGCTGCTGGCTGTTGAGAGCGGAGCAGCGTGGCCATGGTGTGACATCATTACTCTTTCAAGGATGTGTCTGATGGACGTGTGTGTGTGTGTGTGTGTGTGTGTGTGTGTGTGTGTGTGTGTGTGTGTGTGTGAGCGTGTGTGTGTGTGTGTGTGTGTGTGTGTGTGTGTGTGTGTGTGTGTGTGTGTGTGTGTGTGTGTGTATGTGTGTTTGTGTGGGTTGAAAGTGTGTTTGCTGTCACACACACGTGGACTCAGACTGCAGCGCTCCACTGACCCCTGCTGGTCAGCGTCGGTAGTGTCTCAGAGCTCTCTGTATTCTCTGCACGTAAAACACATTCGATATGAATCTCCCTCATATTGAACCCATTTTGTAGAATCCACATCTCAAATATATCAGATCTCTTCATTTCATCATCTGTTCATCTAGACGTCCTCTTCTGTGATTGGCTGAGACTTAATGAGGGAAATCAAAGGAACGGTTTTTAACCTGGAATCACCTGGTTGAACAATGTGAGTCTCTGTTACGTTGTGATTGTGTACTTTCATCCAAAGTACCTGACGGGCAAGATCAAATGTTATATTAAACTCTAGTTAAGATGGTCCACCAGAGTCCTCCTGATGTAAACACAGAGTCCTCCTCCTCTGGTCCACCAGAGTCCTCCTGATGTAAACACAGAGTCCTCCTCCTCTGGTCCACCAGAGTCCTCGTGACGTAAACACAGAGTCCTCCTCCTCTGGTCCACCAGAGTCCTCGTGACGTAAACACAGAGTTCTCCTCCTCTGGTCCACCAGAGTCCTCCTGACGTAAACACAGAGTCCTCCTCCTCTGGTCCACCAGAGTCCTCCTGACGTAAACACAGAGTCCTCCTCCTCTGGTCCACCAGAGTCCTCGTGACGTAAACACAGAGTCCTCCTCCTCTGGTCCACCAGAGTCCTCGTGACGTAAACACAGAGTCCTCCTCCTCTGGTCCACCAGAGTCCTCGTGACGTAAACACAGAGTCCTCCTCCTCTGGTCCACCAGAGTCCTCGTGACGTAAACACAGAGTCCTCCTCCTCTGGTCCACCAGAGTCCTCGTGACGTAAACACAGAGTCCTCCTCCTCTGGTCCACCAGAGTCCTCGTGACGTAAACACAGAGTCCTCCTCCTCTGGTCCACCAGAGTCCTCGTGACGTAAACACAGAGTCCTCCTCCTCTGGTCCACCAGAGTCCTCCTGACGTAAACACAGAGTCCTCCTCCTCTGGTCCACCAGAGTCCTGCTCTCTGTCCTGGTGTCCCCCCCGTCAAGTGCAGCTTGATCCTGGACCACCATGGATCCAGGTCTCTGTGAAGATGTGGGCTCAACAGTCACCAAACCTCCCGCTGCTTTCATCTGTCTTATTGTTCTGCGACCGACCACCAGGAGCATGCTGGGTAGTGGAGTAGCCTTCAGGTCCTAGCTGGGTTAGCTTAGCATCCATCTGGTCTCTCCTCTCTGGAGCTGGTTGGTGATCGACTCAAAGTCTGCTGCTCTTATTCCTCACGCTTCCTCGTCACATGTTGATGAGTGTATTCTGTCATACGTCATTATGATGAACAAACAAATGAAGACAAACATGTAAAGCATTGATGTTAATATTCATTATAGTGTTTGGAGCAAAGTGCTTGGACCTTCCATCAGCAGACGTATGCTGGAGTTCAGCTGCTGCTTCTCATCACGCCGTGTTCCTGCCGGAGCAGTAAATGCGGAGAGATTCGAGCGGCTCAATCGGACTCTTAACTCCTCGTCCGTGATTGGCGCTTCTCTCAGGAACACGTTTATGAAAAAGTGAGATCACTTATTACGCAGATTCTCTTGCACTTGAGAGCCAGAAACCCATTAGCCTTCCTCTCTCGTCCTCTTCATTTCACCCCATCCTCCGTCCTGTCGCTCCACTTTCCTGCCTCCGTGTCTCATCGCTCTCTCTCTCTGAGATCAGCAGCGACTCCAACAAGTGTTCAAATCAACCCAAGGACACCACTGGTTCACCAGTCCAGTCCAGTCCAGTCCAGTCCAGTCCAGTCCAGCAGACGCTGAGAGTTCAGGACAACATGTTCGTGTTGTTCTTTGTTGATGCAAAATTAAACATGAAAATGACAGCAGAGAGATGATGAAGTGACCGATTTCATGCAGAGAAGAGCAGCAAAATACACTTTTAAACATGTACAGCATCAGACGGGCTTCGTCAGTTAGGATCCTACCTGGAGTCTCACTAATGTCACCAGACGATTCCTGTCTTATTTATTTTATAACAGTGTGAAAACAAAGAAACATGCTTAACATATGTTTCATTTAAATGACATTCAGTGAAAAAGTTTTTGGTTATTATTTTCATTTGGAAAAAAAACACAACATTCTATATTATGGTGGCCAGCCGTGATGATCTGGATCATGTCTGGACCTGAGTGGTCTGGATGAAACTGGACCAGACTGAAGCACATGAACCTGTCACTGAACAACAGACTGATTAATGAAGGCACACACACACACACACGCACACACACACACACACACACACACACACACACACACACACACACACACACACACACACACTGCCCTCAGCGACATCTCTGTTCTGCTGAATTATTCAGCTGTGTGTGTGTGTGTGTGTGTGTGTGTGTGTGTGTGTGCTCCTGTACGAGCCTCCCTCGCTGCAGTACCAGCTCCTCTTCCTCCCTCCACCCTCTCAGTGACCCTCCTGTGTGTGTGTGTGTGTGTGTGTGTGTGTGTGTGTGTGTGTGTGTGTGTGTGTGTGTGTGTGTGTGTGTGTGTGCGTGTGTGCGTGCGTGCGTGTGTGTGTGTGTGTGTGTGTGTCGTTCAGATGAGCTGCATGCTGTTGAGATGAGGGTCACTTCAGCTCCGGGATGCGATAGCAGGACCCACATGGGAGCTGTTGCCATGGTGAGGGGCATCTAATGCTGATCGAGGTCGTCAAAATAAAAATGCGTTTTTCTTTCTTTCTTCAAATTCATTCATTCTGCATCATTTAATGACAGCTGAGCGAAGAATTTGAACTTTAAGAACCAAAACGGACTCCTTGAGTTGATTCATAACGTTTAGTGTTACGCCGGTGACGTGTGTGTCTGTGTGTGTGTCTGTGTGTGTGTGTGTGTGTGTGTGTGTGTGTGTGTGTGTGTGTGTGTGTGATGAATTTGAAGGAACGGATGCTGACATGCTCTTACCCACCGTCGCGTTGGGACCCGGAGCAGGACCGTTATTGATGATGGAGGCGGAGTTATTGTTCCACTGAAGCCTACGCACACACACACACACACACACACACACACACACACACACACACACACACACACACACACACTGGATGCAGCTGTGCAGACGTGCTGGATGTGTGATGCTATACACCACGTTCAGTTGCTGAATTCAAAAGCAACAGAGCAGGACTCTGTCTTCAGAGATGCAGCAGGCTGTCATTCTGTTGAAATGAATCATTTCTGGTGCTTCCCTCATCTCACCGACTGACCAGCGTACAGCTCACTGAGAGGCGTTTTAAAACATTGGTAAACAGACCTCTTCTTCTTCTCTTTTCCATCTCTTGTGTCTAAAATGCATCAGTCATTACCTCACCGATGGGTTGGTGTCTGTTCTGCGAGACGTGTGGTTGGCCTCCCTTTATTTTTGGGTCTTTTTTCGATTTTCAGAGAGTCGTTTTCTTTCCCTCGGCTGGATGAAATGAGATGTTTGCTCACTGAATATGTATCATGAATCTCTTTCTCTCTGTTGTCAAATACGTCCGTCTCTCCCTCCTCTCCCTCGACACACACACACACACACACACACACACACACACACCGAGCAGAGTTAACGGGCCCGGTGATGCCGGATGGCGGCTCCGCACCGAGACGTTTCCACGCCTCCTCTCCACCTGTTGGAACAGAGCTTTATGAGCTCTGTCATGATGTGGGCTCAGGCCATTAAACACAGTCATAACCTGCACCGCTTGGGTCTTTTGCTGATGCTGCATAACAGGATAACAGGATGTACGACATGCACCAGCAGCTGGAGGTCACATTTGAACCAGCTGAGAAGCAAATGATTCTTTTGGCAGAAACCATGTTGTTCTCAGTGCACCGTCATTTTTTTTTCAAGTCTTCTTCAACACAGCATGATGTTCATTTAGTACATTATGCTCCATTTAGAGTCAAACAGACCACAAAGCAGGGGATGCTTTAGGGGCGGGGCTACACGCTGATTGACAGGTCTCTACGTCACTCCTCCTCAGTCCTGATGTGGTCACTTCCTGTTCACTGGTTGCAAAAAGTCCAGATGTCGACGGCCATGAGGTTTACAAAGCTCTTCAGTTGAACATCAGAGAATGGAGGTAAAGGTCTGAACCGATGTCAATAATGCTTTTTTTTCTTACAGTCTGCTGCCATCATGTGGCACAAATAATCCCTACACCTTAACCACGGATATAGAAAGCTCCATCTTTCACAATCTGCTGCAGGTCTGGTGCTCACTGTGTCACATTCTATTTCCTAAAGATGTAATAACACATACAATATATAAAATGCTATAATGAGTGCAGCAACAAATTGCAAAGTTACTAATTATTAGTAAACATAATGATGTCATTGTTTGTTATACGCACAATAACTTTGAACTCAAGTTTAGTTATAGTTATAGTTTAACTATTTATAAATGATGGTTATTAACAGGTGGAATAAAGGAGATTCAGCAGCCTAACTTTAGACTTAAATATTGCTTTTCACTTCATGCAGCACTAGTTCCTGTATGTCTCTAAACTTTCCATCTCACCGTATATATTTGCACCTGTGTCTATTTCAGTGTGACCACGTGAGCGCTAGTGGTCAGCAGCCACAGGAAGTGTGTCTCAGTGGCAGCTGCGGTCCGCCTGTGCTTCCTGTGAGCTGTCAGCTTGTCACTTCTCTTTGTGGACTGCAGGATTTGTGCTCTGCAGGAGGGACCCGACGCTTACGCGGTGAGTAGCTTTGGAGTTTCCTTCTCTTCAACGACGCACAAACAGATACGGGGTGTCATTTTCTTTGAGTTATGGGTTTGTTGGCGTGCTGTCAGCACAGACGTTCCTCTTACACTGATGGTGCTCCATGAATGAGTCCAGCTCTGTGACTTCATCTGTCAAATCCATTCATTTTAATGTGCACAAAAGAGAAAGGAACGAGAAGTTAACGCTGTCTTTGTGGTGCTTCTTCCTGTGGATAACAACTATTCATTACACCAGAGTCAGCCCTTTGACACTTACACTCAACCTGCATCCACATCTCGGTTAAATCGAGGTACATTCTGATGAAAAGGTATTTGAGGTTGTGTCCTTTCATGCCTGTGTTGGACCTGGGTTTTTGTACACATGTGACGCCTTTGTACGTTTTCTTTACTCCACCTTTCTCTCAGCTCCTTCACCATGGAGGCTACGGCCAAGTACGACTATGAAGCTACAGCCGGCGATGAGCTCAGCTTCAGAAAGGGAGAGCTCTTGGTGGTGAGAACACACACACACACACACACACACATATACACAGTTCCTACTTTGTGTCTTCAACAACATAGCAGACGCCCAAGTTATGAATAGCTCTGTGTGTGAAAAGCATTCAAATTGCGGACTGCTGGGACAAAGAATTTACATTTTTATGTAAATAGCTGTCACCTACATGTCTGGACGTTCAGCGGCCGCTGGGAGGGGTCAACAGTATCTGCGTCATTGGGTCACTGCTCTGCACAGCACTGTTTAATAGTTAGTGCAGCAGGTTATGGAAATGTGTTATGAAACTGCATCCTGTTGCACAAATACAAGTTTATTTACAAAGAAATAGCCAAAAAAACGCAAAATAGCAACAAAAATGGGAAACACTTCATAATAACTACACACTATGAAGCATTAGTTAAGTGTGAGTAAACACTTAACTCATCATTTATAAAGCATTGTTCCTACATTAACACTCATTAGTATACAATTCATAACAACAGTTATACATGTTTTAATCTTCATTAATAAGCTCATATATAATGTGTTTCATGATTGTGTTTTCATACTTTATAAATGATGGATTCACTATTTGTAAATGAAGTATTATATATATATTACAAACCAATTAATGAGGAGTTGTAGATGATTAATAACATCCTTTATAAAGTGTTAGTAAATGATTAACAACTTATTTAGATGCACATTATTCATGTGTTTATATATATAATGATTTAGATATGCACTAATGTTAGGGACTATGTTAATATATGCTTTATAAATGCGTATTAATAGTGCAATTCATGATTAATTCAGGTAGTTACTAGTCACTTATTAAGTATTTTGTGTGACCTCATCTAAAGTGAGAACTATCTATGCTTTACAAAGCATTTATTAATGACATTGAAAGACCATCAGTGCCTCAAAACCCACAGAAGTCTCAGTTATCTTCTCAACAGAAAAGACAAAAAGACAAAACACAAAGTGATCTGGAACATATCAATATGTATTATTATATTATGCAAACAATGTACTCGTACTTGTTTCTCTCAATATGTACAGTCACTCATTCTAAGGGATCGCGTTGGTTAAAGTTAACATTAACCAACGGGCCCATATCAGGCGACCCCTAAGCCGCCGGCAGACCGGGAGGAGAGCAGACGGGAGCTCCGGAGAGGACGGTGGCTAGTTAGCTAGCTAGCTCGTCTATCTCCAGAGATGGCTAGTTAGCTAGCTAGCTCGTCTATCTCCAGAGATGGCTAGTTAGCTAGCTAGCTCGTCTATCTCCAGAGATGGCTAGTTAGCTAGCTAGCTTGTCCATCTCCACATTTAAGATCTCCAAGATTGGCTTGTACATGATACATGAACAAAAGGGTTATTAAACATGTTTACAGGTACCATAAAAGTACCATAAAGTTGTGGACTCATTTTTATTACCTCCAAATCGGTATTGTATGAATTGAGAGCTGTGTGGTGTCTTCACCCCGACAGGACTGAAATGAAACGTGTCTCATTGTGTCCCACTGTGTCAGATTCTGCAGGCCACTGGAAACTGGTACAAAGCAGAACTCAATGGGCGCGACGGGTTCGTACCCAAAAACTTCATCAACATTCATCTGCCCAGGTATCACTCACACAGAGACACAGAGACACAGAGACACATCGTGCATTTCACAATGAATAACATTAACGAACTTCTAAACTTGATGAAGTTGAGCTTAATGCAGTTTTTATTAAATAATGAATGTGCCATTTATTTGTCATTGGTGTTACCTATAATGTAAACATTAAATGTTTCAAAAATATATTTCTCATTATAACCTGAAAATGAAGCTAAAGGCAGAGTAGTGGAATTATGAGACCAAGATTTTCTTTTGATTACAATTCTTTAATAAAACTGCAGACGTTTGAACAACATTGTGAGGCTTTATTTGATTTTCTCGACCATTATTTTCTGCCAAACCAACAATTGAAGAGTATTCAAACAACAACTGGTAGATACTACCTGGAACTAGACACAGACAGACACGAACGCAACTACAACTACGCTTGTTACTGTACCTGCAATAAATTATTTGCAACATTTGGACATGTAAATAAAAGTGAAACCTTGTCCAATCGGCCGCCGTCACTATGTTTACACAAGCACAGCATGAAACATCATCCAAAAGCTTTTATTTGTGCAAACGTTTGTGCTGTCTGAGACAAAGCAGCCAGGAGGACAGAGGATAGAGGACAGGAGGACAGAGGACAGGAGGAGAGAGGACAGAGGACAGAGGACAGGAGGACAGAGGAGAGAGGACAGGAAGAGAGAGGACAGAGGACAGGAGGACAGGAGGACAGAGGAGAGAGGACAGAGAACAAGAGGACAGAGAAGAGAGGACAGAGGACAGGAGGACAGGAAGACAGAGGAGAGAGGACAGAGGACAGGACGACAGAGGAGAGAGGACAGGAGGACAGGAGGACAGAGGAGAGGACAGAATAATTTGTCATGAATAAGAACCGAGTACTGATACGAGTAGCTTCTAGTTGTACTACAGTCCTACAGTTAACTCTCCCTGCCTGTAGTTCTCTGACAGCGTATTCTGTTCATAACTCTAACACCGCTGAGACCTGCTTGTCTTTTCCTCCATCACTCAGCTGGTACCAGGAGGACTACAGCCGCAAAGAAGCCCAGGAGAAGCTGATGACACAGCCTGAGGGGGCCTTCCTCATACGGGGGAGTCGAAACACAGCGACGGGTGACTTCTCCATCTCAGTCAGGTGCATTCAGTGTGTGTGTCCATGTCTACGTACGCATGTAGAACCAGCAAGAGCTGGACACTGAACTGCTCATGAGATGCTAGCATTAGCATACGCTAGCTCTCCTACAGTGGTGTCCTTCAAATTCAGATTTGTTAAAATGTTGTTTTGTAGTTTTTCTGAACAAAACATACAACATTCTCATATTTCTCTCTCTCTCTCTCTCTCTCTCTCTCTCTCTCTCTCTCTCTCTCTCTCTCTCTCACTATATATATATATATATACATATATATATATATATATATATATATACATATATATATATATATATATATATATATATATATATATATATATATATATATATATGACAGTGATTGTGGGTGTCATTACCTCGGGACCTTATTAATGAATAAATATGAACGTTAGTCAACGGCGAGAGACAAGTTGTTCTCTTGAATCCCGTTTGAATGAACTACACATGTGATGTTTGAGTATTTAGAAGATCATTTTGCACGTCAAGAAAGAAGGTATAAGACTGTAAAAGACACGGCGTTCGGCGGCGTCTCGATCTGTGTCTCTCTGGTTCTTTCTCGACCCGGCTGATGAAGAAGAGTCCCTTTGTGTGTGAGGAACAAAGCTAAGTTAGCCGGATAGCTAGCAGGACAAGCTAACAGCGTAGACACACAACTTAATGATACAAACTGAGACTTCCTTGACGTGCAAATGTATCTTTTAGATTCATGGAACGACGCAAACGGGATGAAAACATTATTCTTTCCAAAATAAGACACCGAAAGTGGGTGTGGCCTCTCATAGCATCTCCTCACTGATCTTGAGTGAGAAGGATGAACGTATGTAAATGACACACACACCCAGGTCCAATGTGATGCTCTCTGGCCTTCCTTCAACTATGACCTGCAGCTCTTTTATCATGTTAATGTTTCTAAAATATGCTGTAAAAATGAAATAAGCATCATATGATTCACCTTTTAGTAAAGACAGTGAAGAAGCCGGTCAGGTTTCATTTCCTCCACCTCTCTCGTGTTGATGGATGCAGAATGCGTGACTATAGAAGCATGAATTTGTGCGTCGCTCCCCTGCAGACACGCAGCAGACGTGCTGCACTTCAAGGTGCTGCGGGACGGCAGAGGACAGTACTACCTGTGGTTTGACAAGTTCCCTTCTCTCAACCAGCTGGTGGAGTTCTACAAGAACAACTCCATCTCCAAGCAGAGCCAAATATTCCTGCAAGAGACGCGGCGACAGGTGGGAACCCTCAGGAGGAAATGTAGCGTGTATCAGTACTTTTTCACACTAGGACTTTATTCTGAAAAGAAAAATCGAAATATAATGATATAAATAAAGTGAACAGAAAAGCAAAAATGTTAAATATAATGATATAAATATGGTGAACAGACTTTAAAAAAAATGATATGAATATAGTGAACAGAAATATTTAAAAAAATATATAATGATGTAAATTAAGTGTGCAGAATTAAAAAAAAGGTAAATAAAAATTAAAAAATAGAATAAACTGAGCATAAAAAATGTTAAATATAATGATATTAATACGGTGAACAGATTTTAAAAAATATGAATATAATGATATAAATATAGTGAACAGAAAAATAAAAATATTAAATATAATGATGTTAATAAAGTGTGCAGAATTTAAAAAAGGTAAATAAAAAATAAAATAAAGTGAACATAAGTATATAAAAAGGTAAATATAATTATATAAATACAGTGAATAGAAAAATGTGAAATACAACAATATGAAATACAGTCAATAGAAGTGAATATAGTGATATAAATTATAAATATTAACAGAAGTTTTGTCTTTGTCTCAAAAGCAGCGAAGCTCAGCCAGTTTACCGCCTCCCACCGCTGCTCCACAGTCCCACAGCCCACCTCCACCTGCACCTCCACCTGCACCTGCACCTCCACCTGCACCAGGACAGGTAATCAACAGCACTGAGTGCTTCTTCTTCTACTACCCAGACCAGATGTTCTCAAAGACAACATGTCTGTCAGCACAAATGTCACCAAGTCTGGAGATCTCAGCTCACATGGATGCACAGACTTCATGAACAAAGTGTGAAAGAACGTTTAGTGTGTAACAATATGAGAGCTGTGTGGTCCGTCTGTGTCTCATCCCCTCTGTCCTCCTCCTCCTCCTCCTCCTCCTCCTCCTCCTCCTCCTCCAGCACGAAGCCTCCTCCGGGCTGCAGGTCAGAGCTCTGTACAGCTTCCAGGCCGAGGAGAAGGACGAGCTGTCGTTCAGCGCCGGCGACGTCATCGTGGTGGTGGAGCGCTCCGACCGGTCCTGGTGGAGGGGCCAGCTGGGAGGCAAAACCGGCCTGTTCCCCTCCAACTACACCCAACCCCTCTGAGAGGAGCTGGACACACACACACACACACACACACACACACACACACACGTATTAACCAGCAGCAGCCTCTGTGTCAGAATACAAACATGAAAACACATCATTTTATAGTTATGGTTTAATGAAACTGTGATGAGCCTTAATATTGAGTTAATATTCATACATCATGTTCACCTGTCCTGTAAAGAGGTGTAACTAGTACATTTACTCAAGTACTGCACTTAAGTACAGTTCAGAAGTACTTGTACTTGAGTGTTTCCATCTGATGCTCCTGTACTTCTACTCCTCTCAGAGGGAACTACTGTACTTTGTACTCCACTACATTGATGTCATTGTTGGTACTTTTACGATTAAAGATATCACTTCATAAAACAGTGAAATACCGTTGATACACGATAACGCCTCAGTTATTTTACCATCATGTGTGGATGATACATGGTGGACGTATCGCTGGACCCGCTGGAGGGAAGGGAGGCCCGGGAGAACCAGAACCAGGACTGAGAGGGGGCAGATCCTACTGCAGTAGAATGAGAGGTTTTTTAAAGGGACTCTGGTGCTCAGAGACACTACCGCTTTAGTCCACAGGGGGGGGGGCGACAGAACCAACACGACATGAACGTAGTCACGTGTTTGAATGATATAGAGCACACATCTGGATCACTTTATGTCACTGGTCCCATGAAGGGATGGAACATCCGGAACACGCAACAGGCCCACCTGAACTCTCTGGATCATTCATTCATTCATTCACGCGTTGTGTTTATTGTCATCATACAATGTGACACATTAATAACTCACTATAAACAGTGTGTACAGGGTCATGAACACACACATTAGTTTATGTTCAGTACTGCACACTTACATGTCAGGATACTCTGAACATAAGTAGAAGTAGGACACGTGTAACACAATGAACATTAATAATCAGTAATATATATGTATATATATATATATATATATATATATATATATATGATATATGATCCATCGTTCGTTCTGTGAAGGCGTGTCTTATAAGCCTGCATGTGAAGCTGCTGTGTGCTCAGTTTATGACCAGGGTTGGTCTCTTTAACGACACTTCACTGGAAGGAAAAGGAGCTTCAGAAGCCGACATGTCTGCACAGCGCCGCGCGATGCTGCGTTCACGTGACATCTGCAAGTTGGTCATTCTGCCTAAAAAGTCCCCAAAGTGATAGTTTCTTAAAAAGATGAATGACATGTTCTGGTTGAACGGTGAGGGTTTGGTGCAGATGTCAAACAACATGTTCTACATGTTGCACTTTGACAGTCTGCTTGTGTTGTCTTCATTCTAGCACTATTTATTCCCTTTGCTCCTGAAGGCAGCGTGGCTTTATTTCACGAGCTCCACCTCTTTCCCACCGGACAGGTAAGAACACTGTCCCAGCTGTACGTTGTTTACCTGTCGGGCGTCACGCACACTCACACACACACTCACACACACACACACCCACACACACACTCACACACTCTCAGCGGGTGTCCTGAGCTCCAGGAGGAGGGTAACCGCCGCCACAGCCATGGCCGAGTCCCAGCTCAAGTGCATGGAGGACGGGCACATCGGAGTCAAAGTCCCGGAGTCCAAACCGGAGTTTTACTACAGCGAGGAGCAGCGCGCGGCCGTGGAGGAGCTGCTCAAGAACGGAGACGGCGCCTTCAAAACGCGTCTGAAAGAGGACAACATGAAGGACTTCCTATCGGCCAGAGAAGTCAAGCTGGTGGTGAGCAGCTTCAGAACGTACGACGTGGACCATGGTGACAGCGGCGGTGGCAAAGCGAAGCCGTCCGGGTCGGAACCGGAGGGGGGAGCCGCCGCCGCCGCAGCCGGCACCGACGCGGATTCGGGGGTCCACTCCACCTACTGGCCCCAGATGTCGGACACCGAGGTGCCGCCGCTGGACATCGGCTGGCCCGGCGGGGGGTTCTTCAGAGGGGTCACCCGGGTGTCCGTGCACACGCACCCGCCCAAAGAGGACGGACCTCACATCAAGGAGGTGGTGCGGCGACTCATCCAGGAGGCCAGCAAGGTGAGGGAGGGAAATGAGATACATAAATATATATATATATATATATATATATATATATATATATATATATATATATATATATATATATATATATATATATACATCAATATAATAATTTCATTTTTTATTATTAGAGTTATAAAGACGCTGTGAGGATACAGTCCAACCTTCTAAACCAACACATTTTACTCTATTATTTTCTTAAAATGGTAATTATGCACCTAACAATACAAACCTCAATTAACCCCCTATCAACAAAAGAGGGGACAGGTGTGAGGTTACCTGTTACAGGTACTAACAGGTCTCAACACCTGGACCTCTACGGGACGTCCTGCTTCACTTCCTCTGACCCAGTTTATTACAACACATTCAGGACTGTCAGTAGAACCACATGCATCACACGTCATCCTCTGGAAACATTACATAGAGCTGCAACTAACAAGTGAGGTTATGAACAACTAACAAGTGAGGTTATGAACAACTAACAAGTGAAGTTATGAACAACTAACAAGTGAGGTTATGAACAACTAACAAGTGAGGTTATGAACAACTAACAAGTGAGATTATGAACAACTAACAAGTGAGGTTATGAACAACTAACAAGTGAAGTTATGAACAACTAACAAGTGAGGTTATGAACAACTAACAAGTGAGGTTATGAACAACTAACAAGTGAAGTTATGAACAACTAACAAGTGAGGTTATGAACAACTAACAAGTGAAGTTATGAACAACTAACAAGTGAGGTTATGAACAACTAACAAGTGAAGTTATGAACAACTAACAAGTGAGGTTATGAACAACTAACAAGTGAGGTTATGAACAACTAACAAGTGAGGTTATGAACAACTAGCAAGTGAAGTTATGAACAACTAACAAGTGAAGTTATGAACAACTAACAAGTGAGGTTATGAACAACTAACAAGTGAGGTTATGAACAACTAACAAGTGAAGTTATGAACAACTAACAAGTGAGGTTATGAACAACTAACAAGTGAAGTTATGAACAACTAACAAGTGAGGTTATGAACAACTAACAAGTGAGGTTATGAACAACTAACAAGTGAAGTTATGAACAACTAACAAGTGAGGTTATGAACAACTAACTTGAAAAATGTTCTTTTTAAACCAAAGAGAATATTGAGAACAGGGTGGATGTACGTTTGAGTGATGAATACCTCCACACACACACACACACACACACACACACACACACACACACACACACACACAGTAATGAAGTGGGTCTGTGTGTGTGAGTTGCCCATCGTAATGTTTGCTCACAGGCTGCCGGAGCTCTGCTGAGTCATCTGTTCCTCTTGCTCCCAGTAACACCCTGCCTCTTCTGGGTCACTCTCAAGTGGGTTTTATTACGCAACTCTTCTATGGATTTCCTTTTAACTTTCTTCAGAAGTCCCCTTTCTGTTTCTCCTCCCAGCCGTTCTTTGGTGTTCTGCTTCCTGGTTGGGTTGGGCCTACAGCAGGTACACACACCTTCCTCTTGTTATGAAGCAGCTCTCTGTGTACTAAACCTATTATTATGCAGTGTCTGAAATAAAACCTCAGCTTGGTTTGCGTCTGTGGAATGAAGCAAACTGCTTTGTTGTCACTTATCAGAAAGGCAGAGAGTTATTCTTAGAATGACACACACACACACACACACACACACACACACACACACAGGAGATAACGCAGGTTGAGCAACCAGTTCACCGACATATTGAATGCGTTCTCATTGATTTCCACTCACGCGTCTCAGCTCGTGTCTCCGTTGTTGCCCTCACATGTCATCAGCGTGTTCTTCCTCAGTGAGGCTCTTGAGTGGAAACAACCGGTCTCTTCTGCTCCACAGATCAACATTTTGTTTCCATGACTTTGCTTTTCAAACAGTAGAAGGAGTCGAGTGACACGTTTCCTAAAACCTTCATCCTCTGCTTCAACATGTCTGAAAGGACGCTCCTTGAATCTGTAATGTGTCATCTCTGATTATCGGATGGACCTAACGCGCACATTCTATCATCAACTACTGCAAAAATAAAATGGCAATCTTTCTCTGAATTTCTTTTGAACCGTTTATTGCCGAGTAGCTTTGCACATAAAAAAGGAATGTGCTTTGGTTTACAACATAAACACAGTGAGAGGACATGAAACGAAAGTTAAAAGCAGGTGTTGCAACAATAAAGAAACAAAGGAAAATGACAAAGTATGGAAAAATAAGAGTAAAAATGTGCAAAAGTTTACAGTAAGTCTAAAAATAATATGCAAAGCACAGATGAGCCAACGTCATGGAAGTTGTCTAACTTGGTGAAAAAAGGCAAAAAAAAAAGATAAATCAATACAGTTGAGTAATGATAATAATAACACGATCAGATTAGTATTTTGTTTATTTCATCCAACACTTTCATATTGTTTGGCGTAGTGAACATTTCAGCCTCTAGGGGCAGTCATTTGAAGTAAGAAGTAAACACTTGGTTAAACTTTAGCTTGTAGTCGAACTTTAACTTTCCGTAGTTGATCTTAAACTTTCCGTAGTTGATCTTAAACTTTCCGTAGTCGACCTTTAGCTGGTTCACTTTCATCCTGACGTTCTTTGTTTAATGATGCAGGATTCACGAAATGTCAACAGATATTGCTCAAATGGACCCAGTGGTTTTAAATCATTGCACTCCCCTAGAATGACTTCTGTTTTTCAGCATTTAGTTTTTAACAAGTTGCAGTTAAATGCAGGAAAAGTCAACGTACATCTGTTTGGTTTGGCCTAAATACACAAACCTCTACAGACAGAGCAGAAAGCAAACGCTGCGTGGAAACGTTTCTGAAGACGGACTGAAGCTGATCTTTTGTTGTGACTCTCTGTTTGCTCCGTCAGCCGGACTGGAACACAGCAGAGGAATGCGACAGCGGCTTCATCGTCCGTCTCTAAGCCGCTTTCATGTGGAAGTGCTTCAGTTAGACAGATTAGTTTCACCTGCTGGTCGCTTTGTTAGCCGTCTAATACGACATTTTACCCGCTGACCTTCAGGCTTGTTAGTGTTCACCACAAAAACTGACCCAAAGGCAAAGTACATTAATCTACATACATACAAGTGTAATTCCCCCGTTATTGTAGCAGATTTTATTTTGTGGCTTTCCCCAGATCATGGTGGTGTTTGGTGAGAGACCTTATATAGACAGGTGTGTGTGTGTGTGTGTGTGTGTGTGTGTGTGTGTGTGTGTGTGTGTGTGTGTGTGTGTGTCTTTTCAAATGAAAGCACCTTATAGATGATCAAGATTCATGGGTGACGTCTGAGCTACATTTCAACCGTCAAAGCAAATGTTGAATTTCTGTGGCCTTTAAAATACTTTGAAACTATCCCCGTCCTCCTGCAGGTGATAGCGATTGTGATGGACATGCTCACAGACGTCCAGATCCTGCAGGACCTGATGGACGCGGCCTGTCGGCGCTCCGTTCCCGTTTACATCTTGTTGGATCACAAAGGCGTGCCACACTTCCTGGACATCTGCTCCAGGATGCAGATCGGATCACAGCATCTTCGGGTAGGATGGTACTTTGACATAAGAGATGAATTTAGCAAAGACAGGTGGCAAGAGGATGACCAAATGTTCAATTATTGATTTATTGTTTGTTTTGATACATGTACCCAGGGCTGCCATACTTAGAATACTATGAATACACCACATATCATAGCAGTTCAACCACAAAGTCACTACCTGTACCTAATCAGACAGAAGAATGTCGCTAAAGCTCTAAACTAATTACCTCGTCTGGTACCCAAAGCCACGTGAAAGGGGTACATCTGGAAAGAGAGCTGATATGAAAATTCATACCATACCAGACAAGGAGTTATATATAAAAAAGCTTGACATATTAATAGAAATGGAAATAATGGAATGCTAGCAAAAGTTTCTAGTTTAATTCCGAAAGAGGACAAGAGTAATTATAATCGCAACACCAAAGTTTCCAAATTTCTTTCAAATTTTAATTTGAAAGAAATTTTGTGATACATAAATTAGACTCAGATGGAGCCACTGAAAGGTTGTGGTGCAGTGAACGTTATTAGGGGAGGGGTTGTCATATTCAACATATAACCGATCTGGTATTTGCAACATAATTGGTACAATGATGTCGCTGCTGGCTGTGCTGTTTTCCTGTCCATGGTCTTGACTGTGACCCTCTGTGGCTGCAGAACATCCGAACCAGAACGCTTGAGGGAACCGGCTTCGGTTTGTCCTTCGGCAGACTGCCCGGTTCACTCTGCAATAAGTACATGCTGGTTGACGGGGACAAAGTCGTGTTTGGCTCGTACAGGTGAGCTCTGACTATCAGTGTATGTATGTATTTCATTTACCATTTTATACAGCACCTGTTTCCACTACTTGGGAATAGAATGTGTGTTTGTGTTGTACATTTCTTATCAAGTGTATTAAAGCCAGGGTTGATCATCTTGAGAAACTAGCAAAGAGTAGGCTAGATTCTTTCCCAATGAAGGTAGCACTAGTTAAAGGTTTACTAATCGTGAATGCTGACAGCTGTCCCTTACATGATAATCCATCCAATAGTTATAGAGGATATTTCAGTGGCATGGTTAAAAAGGAATGATATAGACTTCAAACAATAACAATAAAAAGCAATGGGCAAAGCTAAAACAATAAGACCCAATAATAATGAACTGGATTTATCCTTTAATGCTTTGAGCTCTCCTCATCAGCATGCCTTAGTGTTTGACGCTTGCTTGTTGCACTTGTTATGTGTTTTTCATATAATGACTTTGTTGTAAATGGACCAATGAGGACACACAGAATCGAATGAACTGTTGTTGAACTTGTCTCCGTCCCAGTTTCTCGTGGTGTACGTCTCGTATGGACCGGAACATGATCACTGTGATGACGGGGCAGGTGGTTGACTTCTTTGACCGCGACTTCCGTGAGCTTTACGCCGTCTCTGAGAAGCTGGACCTCTACAAGGAGTTCCACGTCAGCCCACCTGCTGCCAAAGCGGCAATACGCTCCAAAGTGGGGACCATACGCCCACCTCTACCGGCGACCACGTCCCGCTTCCAGGTTAGCCTAGGGGATTCACGGAAAGCTGACATCCAGGTGCCTGCGCACAAATACTACAACCCCAAATACTCACTGGTGTTTGGGAACACCCCACGTCCACCGGGGTCTCTGCAGGAGCCGGGACCTACGAGAGGGTCGGCTCTGGCTGAGGTTCCTGAGGAGATGGACCCGGGAAAGCCACGGGTGGCCACCAGTGAGAAGTTGGACCGGCTGAGTCCGCTGCCCTCGGAAGACCCTCGTGAAAGCTTGAAGAAGCCCAACAAAGTCACGCAGGACAAGAAGGGGCGAACCGGATGGATACAGAAATTATCCAGGAAGAAACCGTCCAGTAAGGAGATTTTGGACAACCTTGGGACGGGCAGTGCGCAACCTTCACCAAGAGAAACCAATAGGACGGATGAGAACGAGGACAACTTTGAGGTTAGCGTGAAATCTCCACCCAAATGGAGGTCTAAGAAGCCATCTAAACTGGGCCGGAGGACAGAATCTGAGCAAGCTATCAACACAGCACAGGACAATGAGGGTAAGTCAGGAATAAAGTGGTCCAGAATAAACAAACTAATCAACTCTCAACAGAGATGGGATGGAAGCGAGTTGGCTCACTCGTTAGCTACTTCCATCATCATCTCCGGACAAAGACGATCGCCGCGTCCAAAATTGTTGGCCATCTCTGCTGAGAGTTGCACATGCTCAGTACCGATCAGGAAGGTGCTAGCGGAGCGTGTAACGTTAGCCAGAGCTAGCTGGCTAAATGGCAGCAAATTTGGGAATACTTTTCAGTGAAAAATCTGTCAAACTATAGATAATAAAAGAAAGTTCTATGACGTCCTCTGTCAGCCAGGCCATACCACATCCATACAAATAATAGTCATATATAGATTTTTGTTTTTAACTCATTGGTATTGGATCAGTACTTGGCATTGAGAAGGAAAACGTGGTATCAGAACATCTCTATTTTCAAACGCCAAAAGGTTTGGAAACAGTTAATCTGACTTAATCTTCATTTCATAGAGAGTGAACCACTAAACGTTTGAGTGACGCTTGTTTATTCATTCAATATTGAATGTATAATATATTATATAATATAGTGGTAACATGCCTACAGACATCCTCTATGGATTCCTCATAATGTCATTTATGTCACCGATCTCTTTCTAATAATGCCACTGTTGTTGTTTTTTCTCAAAGGTGTTCAGGGTCGTCGTCAAGCAAAACAATGCAACGTGTCCTGAGGTGAACAATGGAGCGGACTACGTTCTTAAAGTGGATTACAAAACGACTTCCTTTACACTCACCGTTGACTATGCGATATTGTACGTACTCTGTCCAGTTTACAGGAAGACCAAATGAATGTTCTAGCTGCACTGACTTTCATATGTTTTGTGCACGATTTAAAGTGGAAGTCAATAATCCACATGCTCGGGGATACGCGTTGTCCTGGTGGGGTGCAGAGAGGTTTAATGAGATATTCGCTGAATGTTGGTTGTACTTTGATTTTTATTTCTGCAAACAGAGGAGGTGTTCAGGGACAAGAGAATTTAAAGGAAGCATTTCTCTGAGGTTATAAAGTCCAGACCAGCAGGGCAATGATCAAAGATGGGTAAGACCCTCTCTGAGAAACCTAAAGCAGGACATTGTGAGGCCTTGATTTCTTGTATGTCTCTGTCTGACTCTCCTACCAAACCAAACCAGAGGAACGTTTTACAATCATCTCCCCGTGTCACCCCTGTGGTGATGAGGTACCGTGGGCCTTTATGTATGCAATAGTGTTCTACATTCTTTGTTGTCAATTATCTGTGAAATAATATTACATAGTGTTTATTTCAATGTCCTTTTGCCACACTTTGAAGTTGTGGGATCTCTTCCATAGTGTGTTCAATAAATGATTAAGATTGTCCATAAATTGTAGTCTGAAAACAATCCTAATAATTAGTTTTCATTGAAATTTTAACTGTTTATTTTGAATTCATGTAATTTCGAACACGAGGCATCACTGTGGTGATGGCTTCACCTGGTGGTGAGACTCAGTACTACAACATTTAAGATGGAAGAGTGACGATTGCGCTGCACAAACCTACCGCTAGCTGCCTCCCCTGCCTCTCTTTTCTGGGTGTGCTCACAGCGCAGACCTCAGAGAGGAACCACAGGCCTGATGGGAACTCAGGGCTGAGTTGAGGGGGAGATGAGAGGGAGGGGTGGGGGATGTGGTGCAACACTGAAACAGGAAGTCAGAGCTGCAGTAGGAAGAGGCGTTGACTAGTTTTTAGACTAGTTTTAGTGACACACAGCAGGCATGAATATATGTTATTTCCTGTGAGAATTGCATCTTAATGAAGAAAATAAAGCAGAACAGTTGCTGAATGAAAATTAAACCATGAAGTTTACAATAAATACATCGTAGGAGGTCCTTAGTCTAAGACGGGTTTGGAAGAAGCTAGTTTGTATTTCTTCCTTATTTTCAGGTGAATATATACAGTATTGTTGTTGTTATGCCTGTTGTTTTATTAGTCTGGACCTGCCTCACATTGAAATATAATCATGTAATGCTGTTGATACAAACTAGATGTCTAAACATTTGTACCGTTCCAACCAAATTCAGGTTTTAAGCATCTAAACCATCGTTTCACTATGACGTCAATAACCATATGTTTACTCTTCATGATAATTGATCAAATGAAGGAGGCCAGAGGAAGCTGTTCATAACTTGTTAGTGCAGTAAAAAATGATAAAACGATGGTTTCTGAACCACAAAGGTGGTTTAGGTGTTTCACCCTTA
Source organism: Cebidichthys violaceus (assembly GCF_023349555.1). NCBI lineage: Eukaryota > Metazoa > Chordata > Actinopteri > Perciformes > Stichaeidae > Cebidichthys > Cebidichthys violaceus. The sequence continues at coordinate 85,637 of NW_027176316.1, read as the reverse complement.
AAGAAGCACATGAGCATTTAAACACACGCGCACACACACACACACTGTAAATATGAGAAAACGAGGTGTGGTCTGATGGTTTCAGAAAGCGTTCACCCAGAAACACAGCTGTCAATTTGCTCGTTAAACCGAAAAACAGGATCCAGTCTCATGTCAACAAGCAATAGAATACTTTTTATCAAATAAGTCAAGGGAACGTAACAAACTGACACAGTAAAAGGGAGAGCTAAAACATTTCTTTCATATAATACAGTGTACACATTGCAATAAAATCAAAAGAGTGCTTTTATGTGAGTAAATATATCTGTATTCACAAAATGAAGCATGAGCAACCGCCCTCAAATGACACCGAACCGGAACAGTAGCGTGTCATGTAGAGCTCTCTTTTCACGCCTTTAAGCCTTATGACATCTGTTAGGAAGCTCAGAAACATCTTCCCTTTTTGTAGCGTACAATAGATGCTTAGATCACATGCTTAATTTGTCTTCCTGATCCTGGAAACTAAACCTTGTGCAGCAGGCGGATGTCAACCGAAAATCAACATCTCGTTGCAGAAGATATATCAACAAATTATTGTGGCTTGTTGCGCTGAAAGTGTGAGCAACAAAAATGAGTCAACGTTTTCACCTTTGACACCGTTTAGCTCAGCCTGTAAAAAGAGAAGTGGAAAGAGAAGTCCCTCTTTTAGCCTAGACGACCACCGTCAGTGTCTGGCCTCCAGTGTCCTCGCTCACTTGTGTTGCGGGGTGTTTAATACAACTTAAGCACCACTGTGGTGCACTATTTTAAATGTCCATAGGGGGCGCCGGACCACTCAGTCCTGAGGAGCTTGGTTTATCACCTTCTTCTTACGGACCGACACCAAGTCGTAGAACGGATCCTTGGTGATGCTCGCTCTGTTGGAAGTAAAGAGCGCCATTATACAGAGGCTAATGCAGCTTTATTAGTGTGTGTGTGTGTGTGTGTGTGTGTGTGTGTGTGTGTGTGTGTGTGTGTGTGGGGGGGGGGTTTATAATACTGTCTTCATGAGGTCCGATTGCATTGTGAGGACTTTTTGCCTCACCACAAAAACAAAATGTAGGTCAATCTAGTGGAGAGTTACTCTTTATGGTTGGATTTAAAAATGTTTAGGAAAGTGACTTATATAATAGCAGACCTCACAAGTATAGTAATACAAACAAACAGGACTATGGGGACGCTTGCATGTGTTGTTACACGATATATTGTAATGTTTCTGGTTATGTACAACGTTGCTATTTGTGTGTAAAATGTGTTTGTGGTCTGACCTGATGGCCTCGATCCAGGAGTCTCTCTCCTCTGCGCTAGCAGCACAGATGGTGTAGGACTGGTGCTTCCCCTCCACCACTCTGCCATCCGTCTCTGTTTTACACGCCTTGATCTTCTGCCCTCGACTGTTGGGGTTGTACAGCTCCAGACAGTACTAGGCGACACCAGATATATGCGACGATTAATCTATAAATCCAAAATCTATCGACCTGATTCAAGTGTTACATTCACAGGACGGTCCACTGTTCAATACGATACAACAAGCTTGTAAACGTGTCAGCGGTGAAAGGAAGCACAGTTGACAATATCGTACCGGTTTGCGGGGATATGGCACTTCTCTCACACACAGGTTCTCCAGAGGGATGATTCCTCGGGGCTCTTTATCCTGCAGACAGATAAAAATGAGACGGACTGGGTCAGGTGATGGATCCATCAGCAGGGAACAAATTGTAACAATTCGTGACATTTTGAAGGGATATTTGATCATTTTGATCAATTCTCAAGGGAGGGAAACATTTTCAAATTTAGCACTAAATTTGTGTAACAAATTGGATCAACCCAAAAATTGTTGCAACATCTTATGAGACATAATATGATATGGGAATGGCCATCATATAATTCCACAATAATGTTCTAAGCTCTTTCACAATCTATTTTAAATAATGAATTAATAATTGTATAGTTTACATGATATATGTCTAGCACAACTTGACACACACTTTTGAGCTTCTATGTGGCATCGACTGTTCACCTGCTATCTTCCTCTAAAGATCCTCTGCCCCCCCCCCCCCCCCCCCCCCCCCCCCCTAAAAGACAAAAATGTGTTTATGGTAAAGAGGCGTGGAGTGGATGAGATTAAGGATAAACTGCACGTCACTTAAAATGACCCGTGTGGGAGCCTTACAGTGGTGAACTCAAAGTAGTAGAGGCAGTTGTCAGTCAGGATGAACCACCGCCTCTTCCACGTCTTCACCCGACCGCCTGAAATACAGAGAAAGCACAAAACAAAGATATGTGTATGCACGGTTATTTGTTGTGCTGTCAGTTGTCCGTGGAAACTGAGGAGAGTTTGTGTAACTTCATTTTTGAGGTCATCTATTTGAAGTGAAACTCCTGCAACTCCAGTGGTTTTGCTTGCAAACACACAAAGGTATACTCCATTATTGGGTCATTTTCTGACTGCTTCCTCTGTACGTTCTTGTTCTTAGTCTTTTGATGTAGCTTAGTTAGATTTTCTGTAGCATAGCAACACGGAGCACATTTAAACCTCCTCTCATGTGTCTTAGGGATTTTGATGATTAGCTATTTAATATAACCCATATTACTCATATTTAGTCATACAGCTATCTTACCAAGTTTGAGGAGCCAGCCTTCTCTGTCCGGGTTGAAGAAGGTGTGAGTCAGATCATTCCCATCATCCTCTGGGATTTTGAAAGGCTCATTGCGAATGCTCTCATACAGTTTCTGAGAAGATGTAGGTAAGATACATAGGTAGAAAAAAGAAAACATGAATATTTGCTACCATTTAATATCTTGTACCATATGATGAGCATAAATTGGGAGCTAAAGCCTGAACACCAATCAGAGGAAATCACAAAAGCACAAACACAAGTGTGTGTTTTAGTTATGAGTGACGATGAATCAGTTGTTCTTTTTGTGAGTGGGACATTCACACGTTTAATGTCACACCCACCCACAGTCTGGGACTGTTGAATGTTTCATCAAAACCTCCTCCTGCAGACTGAGAACCACCTGAACGTGGTCACGTATGTGTGTTTATATTATAACAAGTTCAACACGCGAGGTGTGCAGGACTTTACGTTGTTACGTTACGCTGTTATGTTACGTTGTTATGTTACATTGTTACGTTACGTCACGTTGTTATGTTACGCTGTTATGTTACGTTGTTACGTTACGTTGTTATGTTACGCTGTTATGTTACGTTGCTATGTTACATTGTTACTTTACATTGTTACGTTACATTGTTACGTTGTCATGTTACTACGTTACAATTTTATGTTACGTTGTTACTTAACATTGTTGCGTTACTTTTGTTTCTATAACCTAACCTATCGTTTAACCACATTGTGCGTTTCTGCAAGCATGACACAAGGCTGATATGAAACATTTTTGGTTAAAAAATCTCAAAATTTGACGTATCGATTCGGTTTATAGAAACACACAATGCCAACATTTTTTCTAGAAAGTAAGTCGACATGTGTGCGTCTGACTTTTGTTTTTAACTGACGGATTCAAGGACTGAGTCCTCTAATGCTTGAAGGAAAGAAAATACTTGTCCAATTTTCTTCCTGTGATTGTCCAGAGGTTCTCACCGAGAGCAGGTCGTTGGGAAGATCCTCTCCGTTGTTGATGCCTCTGTTCATGGAGATGAAACGCTCCAGAGTGGTCTTGTCCTTCACATTGGGGTTGTGGAGGCTGGTGTTGAGCATGATGATGGCAAAGGACAGGATGTAGCACGTGTCTGGTGTCACAGAGGAGGACGTACACACACAAAGAATTAAAGACAGAAGTAGAAGTCATGTAGTTTACATTAATACATAATCGGTAAAGAGAGACAGACCTGGAAAGAAAATAGGAGTGAAAGTCAGAGAGGCAAACAGAGATGTGGCCATCCACATCCTCACACACAAACACACACGTTTTCACAAACACACCTATGCCGCCCAGACAGGACGTGGACAGATGTATATTTAGCGAAGCTCACCGGTCGACTGGAAGACATGAGTGTTGCAGTCACAGTAGCGCGTGGCGAAAGCCTCCATCATGCGGTCGATCTTCTGGGCTTCACCGGGCAGACGGAAACTCCACAGGAACTGTCTGTCACATAAACACCACAATAACATAAACCTCTGCATGTAACGTATGCAATGTTTAATATGTTTAGGTTTGTGAACTGAGTGCGTGAGCGTTGGCGGCAGGTGTGCAGTTTCCAAAGTGACGTGCACGACAGAGTATTAGCATGCCTTACTGTGATAATGCTAACATTTACTCACATACATACGAACACACAGGATTGTCATTAATTCTCCACATGAGATAGCAGTAATGGTTAGAGACTCTCCTTCCTCCTCTCCTTGTTCCCTCTTTCTTAACATTTCAGGTATTCAATTGAGGCTCTTTGTGCGAGTGCGTCTTGATAGGAGCTATTCATACAAGTGTTTCTGTTAGTGTTGATGATGATGATGACGATGAGTCAGGGTAGATGAGACGGGAATGAAGACGAGAGGGATCTGACCTGAGGGCTTGGACCAGGTTGAGGTCGGAGAACTCGTGCAGCTCCACAAAGGCCTTCAGAGTCTGGAGGTGGAGCTCCTCCCTGTGGGACAGAGGAGAAGGGGGGCATACACATGAACAGAGGAAGGTATCAAAGCTCTTCTACTTCCCTTTTTTCATCCCTCTCTCATTAATTCTTTGCTTTTATTTCATCCCATCATCAATCTCTTCCTTCTTCTGTATCTACCTGTTTATTTTCTTTCTACCTTCCAGTGTCCTCCCTCCCTCCTCGCTTTTTACGCTCTTCCTACTTGCTACTCTTCGCCATTGTCCTCATCATCCTCCTCCTCTTCCTCACCTTTCTCCAAGAAATTCTCCAATGGCTGTTTTGTTGAGTCCCTCCTCCTTGTAGAGGAACTCAGCGATGGACTGAGCACCTCCATCCAGCAGCTTATTCCCCACCAGGTAGTTGATGCCCTGCACGCCAACACACACACACACACACACACACAAAGACGTTAGTTTACTGGAGGTTTACATACTTCCACGTTATCTTCTGTTTTGTTTAATTGCACATATGGCTAAACTTGCACAGATAAGTATCACTTTTAGATGATGACATAATGCTTTAAACACACAAACACACAAACACACACACACACACACACACACACACACACACAGTGCCTACTGGCTTGCTGGTTAAATGTGTTAAGTTTCATAATGAGCTCATCTCCGGTTGGTACGACCGTGCAAACTCGCAGCTTCTGTAATCCTAATTCCTTAAAACCAATTTCTCTTCCTCTTTCTCCTCCATCACAGGGTTCAGAGAGGAAAAGGATGATTAAAAATATATTTTTTTATGGAAATAAATTTAAAAAGACAAGAATGATCTCTAAAAGAAGCAAACTCTAACGCAACATTGTTTCCTGTAACACATCTGCAGCAAAAAAGACATGAGAGATAATTTGACTGAAATTGTTGTTTGTTATAATAATACAAATAATAATAACAATACACGTTGTACGTGTAAGTGGTTCACAATAAAACAGAACACGATAAAAACACAAAGAGATTGAAATGAACTAAAAGCTAAAAATCAAACGCAGAGTAAAACAAACTAAAATGTCATAAAACACAAATAAAATTCTATTATCTATTATTATTATTCTAAAAACGTCAGTTTTGTTAAAGATGATGTTAAATGAAGAGGCGAATGTAATAAAACCAGACATGAAAGAGTATGTTATAGTATATGTATATATTATCTTATAGTATATGTATATTTTATGTTATAGTATATGTATGTATTATGTTATAGTATATGTATATTTTATGTTATAGTACATGTATATTTTATGTTATAGTATATGTATATATTATGTTATAGTATACAGTATGTATATTTTATGTTATAGTATATGTATATATTATGTTATAGTATATGTATATATTATGTTATAGTATATGTATATATTATGTTATAGTACATGTATATTTTATGTTATAGTATATGTATATATTGTTATAGTACATGTATATTTTATGTTATAGTATATGTATGTATTATGTTATAGTATATGTTATATAGGGTATATGTTTAGAGTGTTGAGTTTAATTTGCAGGATGAACCTTTTGAACACATCTCTTCCATATCAGTCATGTTTATCAGTCATGTTGGTTAGAAAGTGTCTTACAGTCAAACAGAAGTCAGAGGTCTCATTCCAGTAAGCAAAATAAATGGCAAAGCTTTTACTTTGTATTTGTTTGTTTGACGTGCCACTGAAGAAACCACAGAAACTGTGTTGTGTGGACCTGCATCACAGTCACTGCAGCTCTGCTGTGGTGAAGTGAGAGGAAGTCCACACAGCGACAAGCTGCTCAGTTGATAAAGCTGAACACCAGAATAGCAAGAAGTCATTTTTCACCAAGCAATGTATGTTCACACGCTTCTCAGCTTACCTTTTTGGGGTCCATGTTGAATTTCTTCTTCCCATTTGAGAACTGTTTGCTCTTCTCCGTGGTCTTGCTGCAGGGAAAGCAACACAAAAAAAACAACCATCATAAGTAATAATTGTAATCAAACACCGCTTTACGTTTCTATTTTTTTTACCTTAAATTCTATAAAGCAGTTCTATCAAACACCCAATTATCCTCCCAACCAAACTATTTGTTAGTAAAAGTCTTTAGATGACGCTGAACTTTAATCATAGCCTACATGCTTCACATTGCATTCATTACTAGCCATGTTAATTATTTATTTGGTCATTTAATTACTTATTTACCACCAGCCTCGGACAAACAATGTCCTTTCTCCTTTCTATATCTTACGTCTGTATCAAAAGTTACATAATACTGAGGATTTCTGTCCAAATGCTTCGTAAAATTGTTCGATAGAGACAATTTTCATTTCAATCTTTGAATAGCAACAAAATCACATTACTGGTATAAATCAAAATACATGGTTTTGAGGTAATTCTATATAATCTATATTTTGACAGAATAAAAATGAAAGTCTGCGTTTTTTATATATACAAACATTGTATTGTTGATATGAGAATCATAATTATCCATTAGTTTGAACTAAAAATAATAAATACTTTTCAGGATGTGAAGTGGGCAATGCTAATGTTAGACATCAGGGAAAGTACACCATCATCTATATATAGCTTATCAGCAGTAAGAAATGTATTATTATCTAACTGGCTGACGTCATGTTACAATAACAACGTCATAGCTAGCACTATTAGCTTGCTGTAGCACTAGCTAGCTTAAATTAAAAAACTAATAAATAAAGTTGTTCTTTTTGCATAAATGCCAAGTTTTTACAGATCAAAATGGCTCGGAGGCAAGATTTTAACAAAATATTGGTTGTTTGCTAAAATGTTGAGTTGAGGTGCTCAAATGTAGCTGTACAGTCACAGATATATATTAAGCTTAAAAGAATAGTTCTGTACATGTTTCAATACAAAGTGAGGATTTCTGGATCAGAGTCTGAGAAAAACTCCATTGATAGAAAAGGTCCTTTAAAGAGACGTTTAGTTAAAGTCCAGACATTTAGAAGAGTCTCCAGGTGAAGAGGGTCACAACATGAACTAGTAGATATCACCATCAAACTTCACCACTTCATCACTCACATTAACATGAGTATTTATTGTATTACAAGTTTCCTGAAATGTTATGTTTAAATATGCAATTGAGGCATTATGTAAAGGTAACTTTTGGTGAATTTAGGAAAAATCTACAGATGTAAACAAACAAAATAAATAAACGTTTTCTTTCCTCTAGTCTGAAAGAAGACGAGTCATGGAAGATAAATTGACCAAAATCTCTCAATCCTCTGAGTACTTTGAGAACATAAAACCTGGAGGTGGGTGAAAGTTGTTGAAAAGCAACTGTGAAACTGAAACATGCGTGACATTCACAAGTTAAGTAGGAGCATTAAGTTGGAGTTCTATTAAAAGAAACTTGGTGTAGGGATTCCCCCCCCCCCCCCCCCCCCCCCGAGTAAAACTCACCTTTCCTCTGCAAACTCAAAGCTGAGGACATCCGCCATGATGGTGTCGATCTCCATTTTTAACTTCTGCACAGGATGAAAGAAAAGTCTTTAACATTTGTTTCCTCAATGTTAGGAGGAGGACACCTTCCCCAGGGATTTTTTACATTAAAACATTGTTTAGGAAACATATATTTTCTGTGTGTGTGTGTGTGTGTGTGTGTGTGTGTGTGTGTGTGTGTGTGTGTGTGTGTGTGTGTGTGTACCTGAATATCATCCAGAAGGGCTTTCTTATGCGTCTTGATGCTCTCGAGCTCCATCTTCTCATCTGCTGTAAAATCTGAGGAAACTGTACAAAAAAATAGGAACAAATCCGTCAAACAGAATCTCGTGGATTCAGGTTTCAGGCCACACTCAGTTAAAATGATGACGTAATCTCCTTTGATGGCTTAATCATCTATTGCAAGCTTTTCTGTCAGATGTCAGCAGGTCTGTGGAAACACAGCGGAGCTCTGACGTTTTAGTTACGCGTCTTTAGTTTAGTACACTCTGTAAACCAGAGGAAATGTGCAGAGTGTTAAAGTCATGCATGAGTCACAGATCGGTCCTAGGATATAATCATTTGAATAAATCCACACACACGTGTATATTTAATATAATAACCACAGCACTACAAAGAGAGACTTCTCTGGAAGATACGTGGGACAGGTGGTGTGGTCACCGCAAAATATAACCACGGATGCATTTCTTGTAAAAAAGGACGCGAGAATGCAAATACATGGATACATATTCAAACAAAGATAACAGGCTCTGTGGAGCTACTTCCTGTAATAAAGTTTAATCCAGAGATTGCTCAATAAACTCTACTTGAGGTGAAGTAATGTATCCATCAGTGTGTGAGGGACAAATCACACTTTGAGTGTGTGCTGCTGAGAAATGGATTTGTATTATTATTAACAGTTATTGAGATATTTGTCTGTTGTATTGTATTTTTCACACTTTGCTGTCAGAATCTGAACGTTTTTCCCTTAAAAACTTACATTTTCCTCACAGATTTCAAACCTTCCCATTTTTAAATTGATATTAGAAAAAAAATGTGTCTTCATTTGTATTTATATGTTCATTTGCTATCATTTGTTTTCACGGTGGCTATATGAGAATAGTACACTTGTCTGCAAAACGTGTTTGTATTTTTGTAAAAGCACCATTGTCTTCTGATGCACACATTCATTTAAATATACTTTAAGTAGTATATACATGGCTTAAACACCATCACACATGGGAAGGTCTTACCCTCGTAGTTGGATGATGCATTTGTTTTCTACTGGACCGGAGCAGGTGAGGCTGCAAATAACAATCTTACGACTTTCTATTCACTACTTTATTGTGAAGATAATCAGCTGTTGCATGTAGGAAAGCAGTTCGGAGGCTGATGTGATCTTCAGCGAGCAGAGAGCGGTTCCCACGAGACAAAAACAGAAGTCGTATAAACGTCCTTCTCGTCAGCATCGAAGACTTCACAGTTAACACAACAGAGTGTGTTTTTTTTCGGGTGAAGGAGAGTCACATTAGTTTCACGCAGTTAGAGACACCAGCATGTGAGGAACAACTCTTATTAGAATATGAAGTTAACAAAAAGGTAGCACTTCCTGTAGAGATCTGTTTGGCGTCATGATCTGACCGCAGGACTTCCACTTCCCCGCCCTTCCTCTGCACACCTTGTGCAACAACGCCGATGTCCAACCCTTCATTTACATCACTTAGATTTTATTCCTGAGCTTTATTCTTAAAAACTAGCTGTGCAGATACAGTACATATGTTTAGATGTCCAACTAAAGATAGCAACTTCTGTTTTTGTGTTATTATCAGCAGAGTGGACGTCCTGTGAGTGTGACCGTCTCTTCCCCATCTCAGCTGTCCACCATGTGCATTGTGTCAGACTGTGCACCATTACTGCTACATTTAAAATAAAATAACAAAGAACCTGTGGTCACAAGAAAGACTGAAATTCATTCTTAATATAATTCTGTATGTAAACTCGTAAACTAACTTATTTAAGATCAAACATTCACCGTTTTTTTGTCCATTCTGTGTCAAGAACCCCAGTGTGTTGTTCATAGTTAAATACCTCGTAACATATTGAAGCACATTAAAGACAATAACACAGACTTAGACTTATGAGGATATCTAAAATAAACTATGAAATATGAGAACCAGCAATAAAAGCAGAGTCTTACCCATTTGACAATCAGTCATTTATATCCGAGAAGATTGATCAAGAATTGTCAATATCAGAGCAGTTAAAGAGGGCCGACTACCCCGACACACAGAGCAGTACCACTTGAATGAGGTAGATGTTCTTTTTAAACCCCACCTCTTCATCACAGCATCACACAGAAAGAGTGACAAGTAGAGCTGGCCTTCAAAATAAAACCCCTCGAAAGGGAAGTCAATGAGGGCGACGCACTCCTTTATTAAAAATGAGAGAGCTCTGCACCATGGTCAGGACTGATGTGATGACCTGTGACTGACGATGACAAAAGAGGAGGCAGCTTTCTACCTCAAAAAACAACAAAAACACAGTTTTTGTAATCTGCTTTTTGAATATAACATTTTGTTTGTGTGAGATTTCTTCAGTGGAGTGACGGAGAGTGTTTTGAAATTTAGTTGGACGATGAAACTCAATTGCACAAAGACCGACCAGGAAGTGGCTTTAGAAAGAAGCTCATCGCAACGCTTATTGTTATTGTGACAGAAATATGTTTGTCATTTGGTGCTTTTAACGGATGAGACTTTTATTTTGAAAATGGTGTCCCCTTCCTTCTTGTCTCATTGTGTTGTTGTAACTCTGACTAAACAGTAACATCTGAAAACCTTTGTTTAGACGCAGCATCCCTGTTCTGTATCACAGATACTGATGTGGAAGATCTGGACAATTATTAAAATATAAACACAACCGCACTAAAAATGAGGAATCTTACAGAACATGGAGGACACTCAGTTACTCGTGATACAGAAGGGTTCAGAAAGACAACAGAGTGTTTTAAAGGTATTATCAGCAACAGAGTTTGACACAAGACTGAAAACATTTTTCTACTTAAAAAATAAGATTAAAGTAATGTGAACATTTCTAACAGCTCCTCTGCTCAGAGGTCTGAACGTGAAACTTATTAAGAAAAATGAGGCTGAAGTGTCATCTAGTGGTGAGAAAGGGAGATCACAGACAGTAGCAGTAGTAGTAGTAGTAGTGTTAGTAGTAGTAGTAGCATTAATAGTAGTAGTAGCATTATCAGTAGTAGTAGTAGTAGTAGTGTTTGTGTGATACTTCACGTTACAAATTAAACTTATTCCACTTTAACCAAATTTAAACTTAAGTATTAGTTTGTGTGTGTGTGTGTGTGTGTGTGTGTGTGTGTGTGTTGATGTGTATGTAGCAGTAGTAGTAGTATTAGTACTAGTATTAGTACTGTAGTAGTGGTATTTGTGTAATACTGAATTATTTCTGTTAATTTCCTTTTTTATCACATTTCAAATTGAAAAAAACATATTCCACTCAAAGTACATTTTTACTAAACTGTTAGTGTGTGTGTGTGTGTGTGTGTGTGTGTGTGTGTGTGTGTGTGTGTGTGTGTGTGTATGTGTGCATTTAGTTTAATGTGTGTGTGTGTGTGTGTGTGCGTGTGCATTTAGTTTAGTGTGTGTGTGTGTGTGTGTGTGTGCGTGTGCATTTAGTTTAATGTGTGTGTGTGTGTGTGTGTGTGTGTGTGTGTGTGTACATTTAGTTTAATGTGTGTGTGTGTGTGTGTGTGTGTGTGTGTGTGTGTGTGTGTGTGTGTGTGTGTGTGTGTGTGTGTGTGTGTGGTAAGAGGAAGTGTCAAATAAAGCCCAGTTTTATTGTTTCTGCATCTTCCCCCTTTCAAAACACTTCTCAGCCGTTCTCCACTCCTTACTTAGTGCAGCAGTCTTTTCCTCAGTCGCTCAACACTTCCTATCATTTATTTGTACCGTTTACACACTGCTTGCACAAGTTCCGTTGTTTAGAGGCAGAAAAAAAAAGAAAGAAGAGAGATTGGTGCAAAAATGAAGGAAGAGAAGCTGAGAGAGAAGGGGAGGGAGGGAGGGAGGGGAGGGAGGTGTGCAACAATTTCCTGTACTTGCATGCTGATCTGCGTCTGCGAGTCCGTCGAGTGTCACAGTGAAGAGCGCAGACGAAGCTGAGCGGAACAGGATGCAGGCTATCAAATGTGTGGTCGTGGGAGATGGGTACGCCATTATTCTTTTACTTTTTACATTGTTTTAACTCTAGAGGTGTTGACCCGGCTGATGCGTGACGGGGGGGGGACGTTTGGCCCTCAGGGTCAGGATTTTAGGGGTCATTCGATAGAGGTGCTCAAAGATGTTCACGCGGCCTCGAGTCACAGTTCTGTCAAACTTCCGCAGCGTTGCGTCTGTGCGTTGTGGCGTTCTAAAGGGCTGCTGTTAAAGTCGTCGAGGTGTCTCGTGTGTTTTGACAGCGCTGATTCAGAGCGAGGGAGCTGGACGCTGCGGGCCGCGGCATGCAGGGACACGCTGCGTGCTGCAGCAAGCACAGACTGCTCACTGCAGATGGGAACACGAGAAATAACCGTAAAAACAAAAAGAAGAGTGGCTCAGAGGAGAAACAAATAGACAAGAAAGGAGTCTTCATATTGAAGTTGGCCAACATTACACTCTCTAGTATCGGGAAAAAATGATGAATTCGTCGAGTCTAAACTCTGAACAAGTTTGGACAAAGTGTCGTCTTCCACATCAGAGACTCACTTCTTCTTCAAGGTGCGGCAGAAGGGCCGGCTGTCAGGATGGAGGGGGGGGGGGGCGGAAGTGCAGAAGCTGAAGTTAGATAGAGTCAAACATTTACAGGTTACACTTCCTCGTGTGTGTGTGTGTGTGTGTGTGTGTGTGTGTGTGTGTGTGTGTGTGTGTGTGTGTGTTGAATGAGTGTGATTTTGAACTGAAGAGTGAAGAAGGTCGGAGGCCCAACTTTAACACACTAAATCTATATAATCTATATTAAAACAGCATCAATGACGGTCAGCCTTGTTTTTGAGGTGAACACGCTCATCGATTATTGTAACCGTGACGACAAAGCAGCTCATCTTAAAGTCGTAATTCAAACCCAAACTATGATTTTTAACCTATTTTGCTTAAACCTAACCAAACCTCAAAGTCAGTGTCGCAGACCTGTCGATCAATTCAGTGATATGTGATCGAAAAACAAAGTGAAGACGTCGATACACATCATCTTTAAAGATGCGCCTTTTATTTTGAAGTTCCCATGATGCTTCCTGTGTCCCCCCCCCCCCCCCAGACAGAGCTCAGTGACGAAACGGTCAATCCCGTGTTAGCTGCTCTGTGTGAGTTGTTACAAAGAATCAATACAACATGGAATCATAATGAAACTTTTGAGTTAATTAGCGTTAATTGCATGTACCTGTTTTTGGATCTCACTTTCCAGAGAGCCAAACAGTTTTGTCTTTTAGAGGAGTCGTCTGGAGTCGCTCTTTTCTTTGTGCGTTCGGTCACGGTGACCATTTACTCATTTGGACCATGAGCTCAATTACCAACCGGGACAGATATCGACTGAACATTTATCTTTACTATAGAGTTCAGCATCAGAAGACTTTTATTTAAAAACGGAGATGAGGCCTCTTAATTTAGAGGATTATTTTTGTCCAAATCACTTAAAGTTGAACGTCAGTCACTTTTACTTTGTTATTTAAAATCTGAAGAAGTTCAGAGCCAAAAGAAGAGACAATGTGTGACACATCTTGGCTTCTAATGGGGTCGTGACATACTGTGACATTTCATTTCTTTAAATGGGGCCTCAGGAAATAATGTTCATATTCTTTAACTTTATACCTTGAAAACACAACCTCATGGGTTCTAGTTCATCAGGCTGGTCTCATCCAGCATTCCTAGCTATACCTATTAAAATGATTTAATATATTTTCCACGTAATCTTGAAGGAGGAAGTAAAAAGAGTGACGGACGTGAGGACAAACAGCCATCTGTCAGTTCCTTGTGTTCATTTATTCATTCAGTAACTTGTGCACTTCCGTAGTTATTTTAAACCAAATGACCATATTTTCCTGAACCTAATTTAGTAGTTTTGTTTCCTAAACATTCCTGTGAAGACAGAAGTTTTTACTTTGAAAAGCATAGAGCTTGTGCTGCTGGACTTTTGTAGGAAAACACACAAAAGAGAATGGGTGCAGATCTGCAGAGAACACCAACAGCACTAACCGCTAAACGAGAGCAATGTGAGGACAATAACGCCGGGCCGTTCACCAAAATAGTGATTTGTTGGTTTTGTAAAACTGAGACAGAATAATTCAGAAATGCTGAAATGAAACGTTCTATTCTGTCCTCACGACAGCTGTCCGTTGAAGCTGGCTGGGATGTGACTCATTTCTGCCACGAGCTAGCGTAGCATCGCGCCGCGAACATCGCTTTGAGTTTGAGTTTGAGTCTCCACCAGTTTTCACAGAAGACGAACCTCGTGAAGCTTCTTACTGTCCATTAAGAGAAACTCAGCAGCTGCATTGTCTGCTTGAGGTGTGACGACACCAGATGGAACAGGAGTCAAGCTTCTGTTGACAGAGAGAGAGAGAGAGAGAGAGAGAGAGAGAGAGAGAGAGAGAGAGAGAGAGAGAGAGAAGAGGAAGTTGGTCTCAGGTTTGTGGAGAAGTCTGAACAGTGTACAAGCTAACAGTCTGCTGATATATGGCTTTATTGAGGTGTTGGCCTTTCGGGTAGATGGACCGTTTCAACAGCAGGCTAGTTCAATGGAAGTCCTTGAGGCCTAACGAACACATCATTCCTCATAAAACACAATTTACAACCGCGTCCTCTCGTCTTTGTCTTCTGCCCGTCCTCTGCTGGCACAGAAGGCTCACGCAGAGTGGACGACATCACGGTGGAGTTCACGTTCTGCCTTCAGGCGTGACAATGTTTTCATCCGAGGACTCGAATCAGAAATCAGTTTCCTGATTTCACCAGCAGCAGCTCGCATATAGATTAATGAGGTTAACTGGTTAGTCCGGTGTTTGTGTTTGCAGAAACAGAAACACAAAGCCGTTCGCTCCTTTCAATGAACCGTCTTTTCACGCTGGGATGCCTCTCGGCCGAAGCGATCGTCTTGATGAACTCGGAGGTGAACTTGTTGCTGCGTTGTTGTTTTCCATGTTCTCCACTCACATTAGAGGCCTCAGTGTCCGCTCAGCATCCTGGCAGGTTGTACCTGGGATCCTCTTTGTTGTGGTGGACACACACATTATGCATCCATGTGACAAGGCAACGGTCAGAGCTCGTGATTTAGTGCTAAATATCGACAGAGACCATCAAGGACTTTCAACCATGAGACCGGTGTTCGATGCCGCGTGTCCCAAAGTGAAGTTTTGTTGCCTGAATCTATCCGTACGTAGTTATTTTAAGCCCAATCAAGATGATTTGTAACGTAAAGTTGTCCCGAAAAAGAAGTTGTTCAGAGCGACACAAAAAAAACATAGATGACATTTGTGACTATTTCACAAACTGCCCTGAGACTGTGTTGTGTGGATGACATTACATATTGTTCTTTCCTATAAAATGTGTTTGAGATTGTAATCCTTACTAAATGTACCAGTAATCTGATTACCTCTTTTTTGTTCCTGTAACTGTAAGACTACAGTTTTTATCCTCCAATCCTGAGAGAGAGATAGAAAGAGGTTTGGAAAGCTGCTTGGACTGACTGGGTCGTCTCGGAGCGGCTTGTTAGCGCTTAGCTCGCCACAAACTACGTCTCCCAGCATCCAGCGGGACTCATTTCAAAATGAGGCATGGGTGAACTTCACTGTTTCCACTTTGAGTCAGCATCCTTTAAGGTATTTAAGAAAGTGACGTTTCAGGGTAAAAGAACTAAAGATAGACATTAGAGCTTCACTCCATCGTGGATGGACAAAGAGAATAAGGGAGAGAGGGAGGAATCAGAGTTAAATCAGACAGTTAATGTATGCAGCGGACAGAGAAGACGACGGACAACCGGATGTAGAAGACAGAGACGAGATCAGAGCTTGTAGTTTAGCTGGTTCCTGTTTTCAGTAATAACTTCTGAAACAGATCAGTTCCCATTTTGACTCACACGCAGCCACTAAACACACACTTCTATATTTTATATATTAGCCTTCATGACAAAACACTCTCCTAACCCGAGCAGACCGTCTCTCTTTTAGCTCATAGATGAACCCCGACGCTCACATTCCACCGAAACCTGATTCTAACCTTAAAAACTTCAAAAGTCTTCAAACAGCCAGACAGCATGTCGTCACGCTCACGCTGGTCCTCACAAAGATAGACGTTCTCACACACACACACACACACACACACACACACGCTGGGCTGCTCACATTGAGTCATCTTGTTCTAGGCTGAGCACATTTAAAATGCCTCCTTATATAATGAGAGACTCGTTTTTATATTCGTGTCACAAAGAACCTTTTTTTTGTTTTACTTTAATGTTCAGGGTCAGTTCATCCTAACTCCAGGAAGATGTTTCCTCAGCTGTCTGTCGACACGCAGACAATTACAAACAACATCAAAATATTGCTTCCGTCACACGGCTGGATTGTGGAGCAGGAGGTCCTGTTGGTGCACAGGCTGTGTAGAAGAAGAGGACGTCGTCATCGTGACGTCATTTATTAGTTCGTGGACTGATGAGTTCGGTACAAATGTTTTTAAAAAGAGCTTCAACCGGTCTGTTGCTCCACGACGATGTCTGAATGAACTGCGACATGTTGACGTCACAGGCGCCGTAGATATGAACGACTTGGTCCTAAATCTTCTGTATTTGTTTCACTAAAGTATCTAAATTAAAGGTCCTCTTACTGAACAACCAAACACCGTTCTTAAGCTTTGTAGGAGCAGCTGGACAAAGCGCCGTCCTGAAGCCAGGTTTAAAACTCTTCTTTCATTTTGTTCACAAGGGAATTAAAGTACCTAAAGTAGAAGTACTCATTCTGCAGAATGTTCCATTTCAGAATAATATACGTTATATTACTGTATTATAATTATTGATGCAGCTGGTTGAGCTCACTTTACTTACTTCATACATCGTCATGAATTACTTTGTTATATTTCGTTAAAGTAACTAAAGCTGATAAATGTAGTGGAGTAAAAAGTACAATATTTACATCGCGTGAAGTACTAGTAGTGGAGTAGAAGTAGAAATACTATTACAAGTACATTCCACAGATGTTGTTTTTTTCACTCCAGGCAATAAAGTTGTGAAGTATTTTATTTTGTTTCTACTCAACACTGAAACTAATAACTTACAACTACTAATATTTCAACGTCACAATTCATGAAGGTATTTCACAGTTCCACATGTACTTTGAATGTACATGATGTACTCTGGTACCCCCCCCCCCCCCCTCAGGCCACGACTTCTGAGTTCTTATTGTTGAACCGCTGACAGTAAATCTGTGGAGCAGAGTGAGGCGGGCCGGTTGGTACTTGTTCCGTGAACACGTTACCGGGTCTTCAACACGTCTGTCTTGTAGAACGTGACATTAACACGGTACAGAACACGCTATACAGAGAGTATTCTGCCAGCGCTTCATCTCTCACAGTACGGTCGGATTCTTTTCTACAACTTTGTCCTGATTCTTTCCGACACACTCAATCTCACCAGGTTTGAGTGGGTTAATGGTTATGCAGATGATTAACAATTGTTCCACAATGCAATGCAACAAAGAAAACGGACGATCTGCTGTATGAAAATGACGTTTGTGTGGTTGAAGAAAAAGCTCAAGAAGAATCCCCAAAAACACATCTTTAGAAAGAAACCTGTGTTCTACTAATTGTATTATTGTTGTATTTACTGTTGAGTCCTTCAGTCTCTCTGTCTGTCTTCACATCTCACATCCAGTTGATGTTGTCTTCATGTCTCACTGTGTGTGTTTCTATTCAGAGCTGTGGGAAAAACATGTCTCCTCATCAGCTACACGACCAACGCTTTCCCCGGGGAATACATTCCTACTGTGTGAGTATGACGTCTGCTGCTCTCTGAAGGTATACGAGGTACTATGTACTGTACTATGTACTGTGCATAGTACTATGCAGATATAAACACACACACACACACACACACACACACACACACACACACACACACACACACACACTGCAGTACATCTGCAGATATCTGACAGGTTTGGGCAGCAGCAGCCTGCAGGTTCAGAACAAAAGCTTTGATAAAAGAAAAGTAGAAAATGATGACGTAATCCAGTGGACCCCCCCCCCCCCCCCCCCCCTCCTTACTTGTATTTAAGGGAGGTGATGTTTACCTGCTAGCCAACATAATCATAGCAATATTAAACTCAACTTTCAGGAAACTATGGAGACAATCAGGCAATAAAGACAAAATAAATAATAAATATTGTTTTTTTTAGTCTTTAACTGGGACTTTGACACAGGAAGAGCTTTAAAAGTCATGACTGATGTGATCTTTGAATTCGTTAAAAGCCTCGATAGCTTTACTAACTGATGGCGTGAGATGACTGAATATGATGAACATGCACAACAGGAAACAGGATGTTTCTGTTGTGCATCAAAGATCAGAGACGACAGAGATCACTGATCGCTCACTGCTGTTTAGTGCAGAGAAGGTCAACGACGTGCTGGGTCGGGAAAAGTGCTTTACACATAGAACGTAGTTTTATTATGATGACTTCACAAAGCTGACGGAGGAGACTGCAGTGTGTCAATGTGACCACACGGGGGCAGCGCTGCTTCATTATCATAATCTAGAACGTGGGAGTGGTGACTTTAAACAGACGGAGGCCACATACAAAATGCATCATTACTGGAACTGGACGATAAATAGTCAGTTTATGAGCTGATTATTGTGCTAAACATGAAAGTAAACATTGTGTTTTTATATTTACAAAGGTATTTTTTATTTAATCCATATTTCTGGTCATCGTAAACCCTAATAAACTTTAAATAAACCCTAAATCTGTGATACCCTTGGCGTGATTGCTATAAATCAATTTGATTGATTGTTGTATCGATTAAGCAAGTTCTCCTTCACATGCTCCTTCGTGCTCCTCCGTGCTCCTTCGTGCTCCTTCGTGCTCCTTTGTGCTCCTTCATGTTCCTTCATGCTCCTTCATGCTCCCCACAGGTTTGACAACTACTCGGCCAACGTGATGGTGGACAGCAAGCCGGTCAACCTGGGCCTCTGGGATACTGCTGGACAGGAAGACTACGACAGGCTCCGCCCACTGTCCTACCCACAGACGGTACACACACACACACACACACACACACACACACACAAACAATTCATTAGAAGAGATTATATATATATATATATATATATATATATATATATATATATATATATATATATATATGTAAAGCCCAGGAGAGTGAAATTGTGAAATTGTCCGCTGCTAAACATCAAATATTACACAGAAAGAAAAATTGTTATAATGTGAGACTTCACTGTGTTTCAGTATGAATATTAAACATGAAAGGAACAAAACAAATGTAGTTTTATATGCAACAGTAGAGACACGTATTGAATGAGAGTTTGGCCAAAATTATTGCAATATTGAAGATTGTCAAGTGTGTCATTTGGAGTGAGATGTTCCTTTTTTTTGGGACCAGAAAATCGTTTGATTTAATCCAAAAAAAATAATCAAAGCAGTAATTTTATGCCAAATTAATTTTTCAGTTTGTATTTTTGTTGCAGTTTTTTTTATCCTAAAACACACAATAGAATATTTTATTTATTTATTTATTTTAATTTTTTCTATATTGTATCACCATGTAGCCCCGCCCCTAAAGCATCCCCTGCTTTACCCCTTAAATTACTCGCTTCATTCTGCTTCATCTACATGTGAGAAGAGATACGAACAGAGAACACCAACCACAGCTGACTCCCATTTCTGCACCGCCTGATTACACGTTTCAATTCCCCGTCATGTGTATACATTGCAGACAGGGTCCACGAGCATCTGTAGCTGTCCTATTGCTGTCTCTACGGACTCTCTCTGTATCTGACTCGGTCCATGTTGACTGAGGAAAACCCATTCTATAGATCTGCCCTTTTACAGAGCATACATGGCAGAGAATTGAATTGGTTGGTCTTCTCTGTTTGTATTTTATAGATGTAGCAGAATGCAGCAAATTGCAATCGATGGGATTTTCTTTTTTTACAAATATGTGGAAGTAATGATGCTAAAATTAGATTTTGGGTCAGATTAACCAGAATTTAAACGTCCATAATGCCCTTTTCCATAAAATAAGTCATGTAGTCATGAAGTGTGGTCAGATGTGTCCTCCGTCTCATCTCATTGTCTCTCCTTGTAGGACGTTTTCCTCATCTGTTTCTCTCTGGTGAGCCCGGCGTCCTACGAGAACGTCAGAGCCAAGGTGAGTCTTTGTTTCTGAGGTGCATTTTTTATTTGTACATTTTTATACGTCGCCCACTTGTATCTGTGAACTCAAGTAGTAACAACAAGGGGTTAGCCTCTACCATCATCTAGTTGCTGCCTCTTCTTGCCGAATCAGACGGACGGGAGGTGGTTCGCTTGTGTGTGCGAGAATCAAAAGAAAGATAGCAAGACTTTAAAGAGCAGCCTTAGTCGTACAACAATAATCAAACAAAGATGTCTTCAAAAGAGCTGCCTGTGGTTCTGCAGGGAGAATGACGCAGGGGGGATTTAAAATGCAACAGTTTGACATTTGGTCTGACAGACAATTCGATTGTGGGCTGTCACAGATAATTGAATTCATCTAATTTAAGGGAACGACTCCACTGAACACTGATGGTGAAGACTATAATGTGCCGATAGTACGGTGGCCCTGAGAGCTCAAAGCTCTGCAAACCAAAAAAAAACATGCAAATAGACAGAAAACAATTCAACAACACGTGGGCAGCATTTGGAAAAAGTGCTGCAAGAAGCTCCCAACATAAAAAAACACACTAAAAATGACACTAAACACTAAAAATGTATGCACACGGCTGGGACATTTCTCTCCGAGAGGGTTCCACCCACAGGCTGTTTATAAGACGTGGACGTCGTGACGTCACTCGTTGGTTTGTGGACTGACGTTTTGAAGCCTTCGAGTTCGGCGATAGACATGGCTCATTGACTTCAACCTCAGCTCTTTTCCCTTCACATCCCTTCCTTCATCAGAGTCAGTGAGCTCGTTCTTTGAGTGCGGAGAGGTTGACAACTATTGACAGCGAGGCACCTGAATGTCAGGCACATTTAAAGTGTAATGACATGTAGAGCTTGTCTCAATGTCCATCCATCACCACTCACACTGTATTCCCTCTGCGCTACATCACAAGAGACACACAATCAACCGGAGAGAAAGGTCAGGGATATTTATGGAGTTAGAAGGAAATGAGATCTCTCATCTACACTGTTGCACTACATAAAGACACGTGATAAAAAAAAGTAAAGCAGATAGCAAATTACACAAACAACCCTGTCTGGCTTTTAATCGCATGCTGTCGTCCAACGGATGTGCCGGACCAACCGCAGCGTATCGCTAACAGTGGAATAATGAGTGATACCTTACAAAAAGTCTCTCCTCATTTTTCGTGCGTTTTCCTACGAAAGTACAGCAACACGTGTTCATTTCCACTTGTTACATGCATACATTTCAAAATAAACTTCCGTCTTCGCAGGAAAGTTTAGGAAACAAAGACGACTTTGTGAGGTTTAGGCAGGTTTAGGTGGGAGATCTGTGTTTGTTGGACCTTGGTTTTTGAGGTCTGTATAGTTCCTCGTTCACGATTACGTGGACAACGTATGAAATGAGTTCGTGGGATGAATTATGGTGCATTATTTTTCGTCGGTATAGCTATAAAAGCTGGAGGAGAACAGCCTGGATATTGCCGTTAGTCCAAGTTAGCCGACATCGGTCCAACTCAAGTGTCAGGTCCAGTAAGACAAGTCCAAGTCAAGCTTTAAGTCATCCAGCAGAAGTCGCAGTCAAGTCTTAAAGGCAATTGAAGTACAAGTAAAATCATTCAGAGCCCGTCTCAAAACACAAGTCATTCAAGACAAGTCAAAGGTGCTTCAGAGGAAGCTTTGAGTCAAGTCTCTCGTCAAACGACAGTAAAGTCTGACGGCTTTTCAGCACGTCAGGTCTCAAGTCAGTCGAAACAAGTCAAGTCTCAAGTCCTTTTGGGCATTTCTAAGTCAAGTCTCTGCAAATTGCAAAGCACATTTATAAGTTCGGGATTTCAAAAAAGTACAGTCTTTAGGGAGTCAGTTTTCAATGAAGTCAAATTCTCATGGCAGTCAAGTTCATGTTAAGTGTCAACCTAACTCCCAAGTTTAAAGTTCTGGTGAAATGTGTAGTGGACCTGCTGTAGAGAACATGCCAAGTTCAGGAAATACTAACTTGATAAGTGTGGTTTCAAAAGTTTACCGTATCAGAACCTTTATTTGAATGTATTTTAAAGAGACTTCTTCGGCGATGAAGCTGGAGAGAGAGAGAGAGAGAGAAATAAGGAGTCCATGAATTTGTATTTAAGAGTGGTCGAATTACTCGGTAAGACGTTTGAATAGGATTGGCTCAAAGAAGCAGCAGTACGATACATCAAGTAATACCAATAATCCCCACCCGTCAGATGGCTTGTGTGAGCACACTACTCCACTAAGCTGGTGAGATTTGCCAATCAACAACTACAACTGTCACTTCGGGGCGCTTACAGAATCTTTCTTTGAACCTAATTCTTTTAACAGATAGCATCTGTCATTTCCTCACTGAGGAAAATGGATGACGAGAGGATAAAAGAGGTAAAGAGTAGAGTGTGAGAGAGAGAGAGAGAGAGAGAGAGAGAGAGAGAGAGAGAGAGAGAGAGAGAGAGAGAGAGAGAGAGAGAAGTCGGGAAAGGGAGACGGAAGGTGGGGAGGAAGAGGAAAACTAGAGATCAGAGGAAAAAGAAGGGAAAATATGAAAATGAAAGCCTCACTCATGTACTCAAGTTTCATTACCTATAACTTTTATAAGACTCATTTCGAGACGATTCTTTAACACGAGGCTGACTCCGGCATCCATCTTTACTGCTTCCAACTTTCTCTTCTCGTCTTCCTCTCTTCTCATTGTGTCTGCCTTTCAATTCTGTCCAGTGGTACCCGGAGGTCCGCCACCACTGCCCCTCCACCCCCATCATCCTGGTGGGCACCAAGCTGGATCTGAGGGACGAGAAGGAAACCATCGAGAAGCTGAAGGAAAAGAAGCTGGCACCGATCACCTACCCTCAGGGCCTGGCTCTGGCCAAGGAGATAGGTGAGTAATGCTGCTGGGGTCCTCTCAGGTCTTAGGCGACGGGAATGTGTTGCCTTCTTGGCTGATTTTAACTGAGATACTGAGGTAAATGTGATCAACGTATTATGGATAGTTTGCACTTGATGTCGGTTGATTTATGTATTCATTTATCCGGGTCTGAAGAGTGAAGCCAGAGCTTCATGTGTTAAAGCTGCATTCTCTCTGGTGTCCACCAGGGGGCGACTCCTCTGGTTGTATAGAAGTCTAGTCTAAAATGACTCTACTTCTCTCTTGATTTATTCCCTATTTATTGTTGGATCTGCTGATAACAGCTCAACCAGATATGTATGTTTTTGTTCATTTTCAGCCTACTTTACCTCACTTTATGTTTGTCACTTTTTCAGATTCAGTGAAGTACCTGGAGTGCTCGGCTTTGACCCAGCGCGGCCTGAAGACTGTGTTCGATGAGGCCATCCGGGCCGTGCTCTGTCCTCAGCCCACCAAGGTGAAGAAGAAGCCCTGCTCACTGCTCTAAACGGTAAGACCGAAGTAAACGCAGAGGCACAGCGGCCTGTCTCACAGCAGACATTTTGACTTGTCCTGGTAGGAAACTGATAACACTATCGATGGCTGCCTTCCATTCAAGTGTCCCAGTGAGAGTGAGACATGCAAGATACCAAGATATCAAAGCAGCTAAATGGAATTCAGCCATCATTGATTTAATTATGCTTAAAAAATGAATAAATAATAAAAAGCCTATTGAAAGACACACAAGTGGGGGACAGAATGAATTCCTTAGTTTGCTTTTCCTGGACCATAAGTCTGAACACATCCCACTCCACTTGTGAGGACTCTTGATCACTGGGCAGCGAGATCTGGACGATCCCTGAAAGATGATCCAAAGGCTTCTATTTTAACCAAACAAGCAGTTTCACACACTTTGACAAAGAGAATAAAAGAGAATCATAAAGAGAGATGCTGCAAGGTGAAGACAGAAGGAATGAAAGGAGGCGATAATACAACGAGAATAAAGGCCGGTTCTTCTGAAGCGATGAAATAAAAAGCTCCCATCACAGAACGTGGGTAATTATCCCCAAACCTTCAGGGCACATTTCTTATTTTTCAGGAAGAGGACACTGACACACAACGCAGTGAGCTAGAAAATACAGAACTGATTTGACAAACAACAATCCACGGCTTTTCCTCCACAGGAGATGCATTAGTAATTGAAAAACACACAGCCTAAAGAATAAAGAGGAGCTAATTTTGAGCTCTCGCTCTTTATTATTACCATAATCATTGTAGAACTCATTGCATCCCGCTGGTATTTCAATATGTACAGAGAGAATTTAAAGACGTGTGTCAGAGCAATTATTTTTTCACAATTGCACGTGGAATAACGAGTCCCTTCTTCACTGAGATAAATAACTGTTTTTGTTCTTAATATAGAGGCGAGAAAACGTTTTCATATGCAGCTTGTTTCCTTCATTTCCCATAAAACTAAATCCTCACATCTGTTTCTCCTGGATTATGGTCGCAATTTTATGGAACATGGTTAACTTTGATAATTGAAACAAAACAAAACAAAAACGCAACAAAAGTACTTGGTTAAGTTTAGTAGAATATCATGTTTTTTTTAAACGTTTGTTATGTTCTTTAAGTTACGGACTCAAATTAAAGTAAGTGACTTTTGGTCTCACAGGAGACACGAACAGCAGTCTCCTGAGTGAAGGTCCTGTGTTTTTTTGACCAAACCAAGCATCTTTTTCTGTATATCAGAGGACTTTGATTGGAACTGTATTTGTGATGAAAAACCAACTTAAATCTGAGAGAAAATATGTTTTTGTTAATATGTAATTGAAAAAGCAGATATATTAGAATGTCATTGTTTAGGAGACCGGTCTGGTTTGTGTATGATGTTACAGATTCATGTGGACTGCATTGTCTTGCAGGACCAGAAAGAAGACAGAAAGAGATTCAGACTGATGACCCGAGGTTAAGAAAGAAGAAGATTTGAAAGTTCTGTTATGTTTCTAATAGAAAACTACAAATAGAGTTCCACTAGTTAAAAGAAATAATGCTTTTGCAGTTATGATAAAACGGTAGCAAACCTTTCTGTGCAGCATACAGAGATTGATTTTTAAAGTGCATTACGGATTCTGCGCCAGGCAGAATCTCTCTGTACAATATACAAATTCAACGGAATAAATCACTAGATGTGGATGTAACAAACTGCCCCAGTTCACACACTATAGATCCACCCCGCTAGCTTAAATCTAAGACCTGGAGCAGAATGCTAGCTTTATCCAATGTGCCAAAATGAATTTACTCACTGCCCTTCAGGGGGCAACAATAAACATGTCTTGGGTGATAATATTTAGTACTGAGTGCAAAGATAGTGTTGCAGTAAGATTGGTTGATAATTATTGTTGTTTTGAGAGTGACGAACAATGAAAAAACACGAGGATCAGGAATGTAGTTTTTGAATGAGCAGGGAGCTGAACAATGTTGTATCTGAATAAAAGTTATTACAAACGTATTATTTGTTGTGATATTGAAATAAAAGACATTTTATCAAGAAAAAACACCCGCCGAGAAAATGTCATTTCCACTTTGGTAAACCACATTGCTGATGTGAGGATCAAACCTGTGGTTTTCCAGTTATTGCATATTTCTCCGGCTCCACGAAAGCAGCATCGGTCATGGGTCATCGCCTACATGAGAGAGCTCAGTGTGGAGGTAACGCGGATGTATCTGACGGCATTTATACCATCTGCTGCGAGCATCATCCGTCTCACTTTGCTTTCCCAGAGGCCGAAACATCAGGACTGTGGCATCAATCTGACTTCAATCACAGATTAACTGACTAATGCTGTAAATGGGGGGAGAGGTCATTGTTGTCTCCCCGCCAGGTGGGAAACATCGCTCATTGTTTGTTTAGGTGTGTGTGTTGGTGAGAAGGGAATCAGGTGCCACTAACAGGGTTATAGACGTTATTTAAAGCTCTCATTGTGTTCACTATGTTTGTTCTATCATGATATAAGTTAAAGCTAACCGCTGCATGGATTATGTCCAGTGGGAACATTTATTCCCGGGAGCAAAGTACTACATTAGTGTATCGCACTGAAATCCTCCGGAGCCTAAAGTTAAGACAACACGACAGTGGTTCTCCACAAACGCTGCAAGAGGCACTGCTTTGTGGGCCGAGCGATCTTCACAGAGGAGTAAACGTGCAAAGGGCTGTGAAATAAGCAAAGATCGAGTAAAGAGAACCGACGTAAAAGAGAATAAACTATGCTTTTTAACACTTATTTTATTATATAACCCATCCTCAGCATTACGGAGCAGAGGGCAGCTGTAAAGGGCCCAGGAAGCAACTTGGGGGTTCAGTGTCTCGCTCAAAGACACTTTGACATGAAGAGACAGCATTTGAACTGAACCAGAGCCGATACACAATGAACAGAATTTATAATACATCATTTACAACATGCAGTAAATTTCTCAGATAGATTGTTGTGCATTTTTGAAGCATGTCTCTGCATTAAATCTATTTCTTTCCAGCCTCTTCAGAGGTTTAGCCCTTTATCAAACAGCAGCCAGTGAAAAGGTGTCTGCTCTGCAGGAGTGAGGTATGCAGCCTTTTCAAACCAGATTATCCTTGTTTTGAGATCAAATTGGAGAATTTGGGCACCGGCAGCTCAGATTAGGATCAATAC
Organism: Cebidichthys violaceus; assembly: GCF_023349555.1. Classification (NCBI taxonomy): domain Eukaryota; kingdom Metazoa; phylum Chordata; class Actinopteri; order Perciformes; family Stichaeidae; genus Cebidichthys; species Cebidichthys violaceus. Next base: position 58,589 of record NW_027176316.1, on the reverse strand, counting down.
GGACGCTTATCACCTGATAAGGCATTAATGTGTTCTACCATTGCAGGCTTCCCTTTAAATGAGCAGTCAGGTTGTGTATACGCTCCGGAGAAAACACAAAGACATGGCTGCAAGCCATTTACACAAGGAAGAAGTGTTAAAATGATGTGTGTGAGGGAGTCGTTGAAATCCCTGCTCCAGCCAGTAGAAGCAGTGCTGAGCATGGACTTCAACACTCATACAACTTCAAGTCCCCACTGGGCTAAAATTAAATAAAAATATCACCAGAGTGTTTTAGACATGATATTAGCTTGATTTAAAGCCTGACCGATAGGGGACTTCCAAAATGTCCCTTGTTGGCAACGGAGTCCCCTGTTGGTCAATGTGTAGCAACGTGTAAGTCCACTGTTGGATAGTTAGGTAAATGTTTATACAAACACACACTCACACACTGTGCTGTGAGTTGTTTTGGTTGTAAAGGAATGTGAATCCCTGTAAAAACAACCCTGAGTCGAGTAGGATGAGTTCAACATCATGTGACCGCCCCCTACAGGCTGCAGTGGTGATTACAGCCACATATACTGCATGAGGTGAAGGGTACAGGTGCATGCAGCTGTTGTAAAAACAACAGGAAGTTAGGTGTTGTATTGTTGTTAAGATCATGTCAGAAGGTGAAGCTGCAGCAGAGACACAGATCATGGAGGAGATTAAGATCATTCAACACTTGATACAGTTTTGATCAAAAATCAAACAGGGATGTTATTGTTGTCTTCTGGATATGACATAATTCAAAACCTTTATGATCCATGGCACATAAAAAGATCACTTTATGATCTAACAGTTTGATCCTTCTTCACAACTAACATTTCACATGGAGGGCTTCAAGTTAAATATAAAACTCTGCCAAGAAAGAGTAAAAGACCCTCCCCTGATTTACCAGAAATGAATACAAAAATAAAATCTAAAACTGATTAATAAAAACAAAAGCATCCCTTCTTTTCCTGCCCTTTCCCCACCAATAATAAGGTAGTAAGTAGAGCAGCTATAATCACTGTTATTATAAGAACACACTGCCCCCACATGGCCAAAATACATCTTATTGTAGCTTTAGAGATATTGATTAGTGGAGCTTTAAACGTCACAGAAATCTGTTTGTGTATTTTTTCTGAGACACTGAAAACAAAAAGAACAACAAACGATTGTGAGTCATCTTCATTTTATTATAAGTGACAACATTGTACAAGAAGAGTCATATGGATTATCATAGTTATCAGTATTGTTGAAAGAATAGCAGACTATCACATTTGGCACTTTGTTGTTTTTCAATACAATGACTGTAAAATAACACATGTTAACATCTACAGATGTGTTTTTATATATTTTGATTATTATTTTTTATCATAAGGGTTTGACACCAACAATGTGTAAACTAAGAGTTATAACTCAGACACTACCATGTGAAGAATAAAGTCATAGAATAACAGTTATTGTTTGTCTTAAAGGGCTTCACTAACATTTAATCAATAGAAAATATGTATCAATTACAAATTCAGAGTAACTCAACAGTTTTCTTAATGCTTGAGAAATGTCTGTTAAATGACAGAACAATTTACAGTAGAGCACAGCGTACTCATCCCTTTCTGGGTCTGCGAATACCAATAGTGGTTTCGATCCAACGCATGTAAATATCTGCACAGACGTCCATCGATTTAGCTCGTCCGTCGCAGGCATACACTTTAGATAATACATTGACACCATAAATCATGCCATTGTACACCAGTCCTCCACCAGAGTCACCCTGTGAGAGAAACATATATATTTAGTGTAACAGATTTTTGTGTCATTTATTGTAATACTCATTTATAATGAATTAGTAAAAGCTTGTAATGACTTGAAGAGAAGATGGTTAGAAGTCATGCCAACTCACTGAAGAGATATCCACTTTAGCGTCTTGGAAACAGAGTAAGGGTGGAAACTTTTTTGGTAAGATCTTCTGCTTACATCTATCGGTCCAATGGCATTTGACAACCTTGGTGTTTGCACATTGGAGAGGCTTTGATGTATCTACAAGACCTTCATCTAGATGGAAATAGAAAAAGTGAGCTCTAAAGTATTTTTATTACGTAAATATATGACTATAATAAAAAAGCAACACACTTCTGAGACAAAATAAATGTGTTGAATGTAAACATAGTCTGCAGTGTTACCAAACACACAATCTAAATAACAACACTAACTGTAATTAAAAAAATAGATTATTGTTTTATGAACATAAATTGTAAAATAAACAAGATACATCTCACCATTATAATGACCAGGAAGAGCAGATGAGAAATAACCTGCAATCTGAACTTCATCATCTCTGAAATACAAGAAGAAGAACAAAAACTTTTTTATAGCAGTTTTCTAATTCCAGAAACAAACAACTTTACATTTAGATGTTCTTCTTTAACAACACTCTCTCTTGCCACAGTCCTGCCCATGTTGATTCTTTTGTTCACGTTCTAGAAGCATTTCTTATTCTATTTCCAGGGTAGATGAAAACAAAACTCTGTGGTTTAGCTCCTCTCTGTAAAGATATCAGAGCAATTCATCTTTTTGAGTTGAACTGTCAGACGGATTAAAGGAGCAAAGATCACTACTCACTTTTTGGGTTGATGTTTACAGTCAGGAAGTGGTACAGGTGGAATCAGAGTGGGGTTAGGTAGCTTCAGCAGCATGATGTCATGGTCCATGTCATTTTTGCCCTTAAAGATCTCAGGTGGGCCGCTGATCATCACTCCATTTTTTGAATTTGGGTCTCTACCAAAAACTGCTTTTATAGGCCTATAAATAAGTAAAGATACAGAGAAACATCAGTGAACTACTATAGATGCATCGTAGTGTAATATTAGTTTCTGAACATGAACATGATCAATGCTTTCTCCATAAAGTGAATGCTATAGTTTTCAATCAGATCACTACTGACTGCTGCTTTCAGATTGACTTTATGAAGGAGAAACATGTGGTGACGAGTTTTAAAGTAAAGTTGTCATTTTCTCACCATCCTGGTTCCCAGCAGTGAGCTGCAGTCAGAATCCACTGGTCACTGATCAGAGAGCCGCTACAGAAGGGCTTACCGTTAATTGTTAAAAACACATGGTACCCACGCTCCGTATTGGTACAATCGTGACCTCCGATGATTCTCTTCTGCAGATCCACCACCGTGCCCACTGTGACACCTGAAACACAAAGTCCTCCATCACTGTGAGCTAGAACAGAAAACAGCAATTCACTTTGAAGGAACTTTATTACATTACAGTCATTTAGCAGACGCTTTTATCCGAAGCGACTTACAATTCAGTATCTATCTACAGAGCAGCTACGGGAGCAATTTGGGGGTTAAGTGTCTTGCTCAAGGACACATTGACATGAGACCAGTAGAGCAGGAGCCGGGGATCGAACCGATCTCCACTTAGCCACGGCCACCCTCATAATATATAAACTTAGTGACTCACCGACCCACAGCACAAAGAGAAGAGACGTCAGATGCGCCATCGCTGTCGTTCTCCCTCTAAGGACTGCCCTCCTGGTGTGAGAGTGTCGGCTTATTAAGTCTCTTCACTCTGTG
>NW_027176316.1:35000-50000 GCF_023349555.1 Cebidichthys violaceus | reverse complement strand
CCAGTGTCCCCAGTCCCCCCACCAAGCTGTCTGCCCGCATTTTAGTGGTGACGCACTCAGCTGTGGTGTGCTGGTAATTCTGTGAGCTGCTAACCAACACACAGCCCAAAACAATAAAAGTGTGCAAGTGCAAACTGTTAGGCCCCCCCCCCCCACACACACACACACACACACACACACACACACACACACTGTATCTCTGGGCATCGCCGACTCAGGGTCGTTGATGCACTAAGCTGTGTTCTCACTAGCGGCCCTTAAGAATAGTGAGTAGGGACTCAGCATGCAGCCACAACATGGCACTGAAAATATGATGCCAAAGAATTCTGACAGCAATGCGTCAAAAAACACAGCGAGTTTCAAACTTTGACTCTTTTCGGACTCCTCTGGATTCAGTTTTGCACGTCTCAGTGACGGCCTATCAATGTATGCAGTTAGCATTTATGCTAATTGTTGATATTTATTGACTGATGTTCTGTGGAAACGAGAGAGCTGATGAGCAGCGGTTATCAACCTTGGCCATTTGTTTTATTTATCAAATGTATCTGCCAAATCATCCAGTCTGGCAGATTGAACTTAAAGATTTCAGGAGAAACAGAGAGGAAGACAAACACAGCAGAAGTAAGAAGAGGAAGATGAGTTTAGAAAGAAAGAAAATATTGTTCCTCTTTAAAATGTGTCAACAGATGCTGAAAAAAACATGTAATTGTTGTTTTGTAATTGCTCTCCCCCATGTATTATTCCTTCTTTCATTTTTAATATAACATTCATTCAGTTGTTTAACCCATAGAGTATGTAGCATTACTATTGTTTAAGAGTTAATGCAGGTGTGTATGAATCAATATCCTCCTATCAAACACAAGCACACACACACACACACACACACACAATTCTTTTTTTCGTTGTTCATGTCTTGGTATTATATATCCTACAGCTTGTTAAAATATTATGTCATCAATATTACGTAGTCTTATCTTATGTATCATTTTGTGTTCTATAAACATTATTTAGGTGGAGGCTCCAAATAAGCCCAGTGGGTATTTTGCCTCTTCCTGCACTGTGATATTATTTATCTCCATTATAGTTTTGTATTTTCTAAATTGTGCAAATATACTCAAATTAAAAGAAGAAATCTTTGCAGGCAATTTACAGAAAAATGTCCACGAGTCCTACACTGTTGTTGACTCAATATGGATATAATTGTATCCTTCCTTTGTACAGTATATCTAGAGGGTGGACACAATAACATGGACACCTGCAATTGGAACATTTGTTGTTCCTCCTCTCTGGTGTTGTGGTTATTTGTGGGACAGACTGTATAATGCTGAGCAAAAGTCTTTGGTGTGACTGTGTCCATGTACTCTATATACAGTAAGTGCTGCAAAACTTCATGGAAACAAAATAATTCAACTGGGACAGGAAGCTCAGGTCCTCAAAGACATTAATCTTTCTTGATAATGTCAGTGAAACACACTGGATTCACTAAAGTTCACTGCAATAGAAGATTTACTGTGCATCAAAAATAACCAATAATTGAGGGCGAAATTCAGAGTAAATCAAGAAATACATTCATCGATGTGTGGAGCTTGTTTCCGTTCCATACATTATTGTATGCCCTAGCCCTTTAGTGCATTAATGTAGTTCCTTGGTCAATGCGTATACCATATGCTTTATTCTATTAAAACAATGCTTTGGTCTTCAACAGCCTTTTTTTTCAGTATTACAACTTTTCTTTGCTAGCCGTGTGCATCTGGCTTCCCATCCCACACCTGAGACCCAGATAGTGGGTTTTTTGGAAATAATCTCTGTGGGACTGAGAAGATAAGAGCATCTCACAGCCATAGTGAGGATACACTTTAATACCATATGTTTGTGAAACTGACTGAACAAGAGCTTCTCACTAAATCCATCATTCATCAAAGTGAAGATTGACCAGGAGTTCACGTTTTTAACGACATCTTTAATATTGTGAAAATAAATAAATAACCTAGAAACCACAGATATGTTGAATGTCAACGTTTCTGCGTTAACATTATCGTTCACAAAAAAATCATATCAATGACAATATATATATATATATATATATATATATATATATTTACCTTTAAATTTAAATGAAGGCCTTGTTCTTTTTGTATTGTATTGTAAGTTGTTGTTAAATTGCAAACGTGTATGATGGAAACTAGTTCCCTTCTTTTTAAACACTTCTTTCCTTCTACACTTCTGCTGTGAGGGTGACTTGCTGTGTTTTTACCAAAGAACTCTGATCTGCAAGTCAGGATGAAGAGTCACAAACTGAGTGACACTGACACACAACAAATAATTATTATGTCTTATTAAAACATGTCAAGATGTCTTCATTTTAACTTAGAAACTCTACATTAAATATATATATTAAAATGGATGTGGGGTTCCTCTGCAGACGGTTGCGTCACCTCTGAAGACCTGGTTTTTGTCCACTGCTCTTTCTATGATCGTCAGACTGAAGGAGACGAACTTGTTCTTTCTACCGTTTTAAGACAACAGCGTCTCCTTCACCTTTAAACAGCAGCACAGTGGAGGTGATCTCACTTGTGCTTTAATGTCTTTACGCTTGTTTTAAACTGAACAAGCTTACGGCCACAAGATGGTTTAACCTTGGCCTGTGTCAAACAGGGATGTTATTGTTGTCTTCTGGATATGACACAATTCAAAACCTTTATGATCCATGGCACATAAAAAGATCACTTTGATCTAACAGTTTGATGCTTCTTCACAACTAACATTTCACATGGAGGGCTTCAAGTTAAATATAAAACTCTAACAAGAAAGAGTAAAAGACCCTCCCCTGATTTACCAGAAATTAATACAAAAATAAAATCTAAAACTGATTAATAAAAATAAAAGCATCCCTTCTTTTCCTGCCCTTTCCCCACCAATAATAAGGTAGTAAGTAGAGCAGCTATAATCACTGTTATTATAAGAACACACTGGCCCCACATGGCCAAAATACATCTTATTGTAGCTTTAGAGATATTGATTAGTGGAGCTTTAAACATCACAGAAATCTGTTTGTGTATTTTTTCTGAGACACTGAAAACAAAAAGAACAACAAACGATTGTGAGTCATCTTCATTTTATTATAAGTGACAACATTGTACAAGAAGAGTCATATGGATTATCATAGTTATCAGTGTTGTTGAAAGAATAGCAGACTATCACATTTGGCACTTTGTTGTTTTTCAATACAATGACTGTAAAATAACACATGTTAACATCTACAGATGTGTTTTTATATATTTTGATTATTATTTTTTATCATAAGGGTTTGACACCAACAATGTGTAAACTAAGAGTTATAACTCAGACACTACCATGTGAAGAATAAAGTCATAGAATAACAGTTATTGTTTGTCTTAAAGGGCTTCAGTAACATTTAATCAATAGTAAATATGTATCAATTACAAATTCAGAGTAACTCAACAGTTTTCTTAATGCTTGAGAAATGTCTGTTAAATGACAAAACATTTTAATGTATAACACAGCCTAACCGTCCCTTTCTGGGTCTGCGAATACCAATAGTGGTTTCGATCCAACGCATGTAAATATCTGCACAGACGTCCATCGATTTAGCTCGTCCAGCGCAGGCATACGCTTTAGATTTTACATTGACACCATAAATCATGCCATTGAACACCACTCCTGCACCAGAGTCACCCTGTGAGAGAAACATATATATTTAGTGTAACAGATTTTTCTATCATTTATTGTAATACTCATTTATAATGAATTGGTAAAAGATTGTAATGACTTGAAGAGAAGATAGTTAGAAGTCATGCCAACTCACTGAAGAGATATCCACTCCATCGTCTTGGAAACAGAGTATGGGTGGAAACTTTTTTGGTAAGATCTTCTGCTTACATCTATCGGTCCAATGGCATTTGACAACCTTGGTGTTTGCACATTGGAGAGGCTTTGATGTATCTACAAGACCTTCGTCTAGATGGAAAGAGAAAAAGTGAGCTCTAAAGTATTTTTATTACGTAAATACATGACTATAATAAAAAAGCAACACACTTCTGAGACAAAATAAAGGTGTTGAATGTAAATATAGTCAGCAGTGTTACCAAACACACAATCTAAACAACGACACTAACTGTAATTCAAAAAATAGATTATTGTTTTATGAACATAAATTGTAAAATAAACAAGATACATCTCACCATTATAATCAAAGGGAGCTGCAGATGAGAAATAACCTGCAATCTGAACTTCATCATCTCTGAAATACAAGAAGAAGAACATAAACTTTTTTTTTTACAGCAGTTTTCTAATTCCAGAAACAAACAACTTTACATTTAGATGTTCTTCTTTAACAACACTCTCTCTTGCCACAGTCCTGCCCATGTTGATTCTTTTGTTCACGTTCTAGAAGCATTTCTTATTCTATTTCCAGGGTAGATGAAAACAAAACTCTGTGGTTTAGCTCCTCTCTGTAAAGATATCAGAGCAATTCATCTTTTTGAGTTGAACTGTCAGACGGATTAAAGGAGCAAAGATCACTACTCACTTTTTGGGTTGATGTTTACAGTCAGGAAGTGGTACAGGTGGAATCAGAGTGGGGTTAGGTAGCTTCAGCAGCATGATGTCATGGTCCATGTCATTTTTGCCCTTAAAGATCTCAGGTGGGCCGCTGATCATCACTCCATTTTTTGAATTTGGGTCTGTACCAAAAACTGCTGTTATAGGCCTATAAATAAGTAAAGATACAGAGAAACATCAGTGAACTACTATAGATGCATCGTAGTGTAATATTAGTTTCTGAACATGAACATGATCAATGCTTTCTCCATAAAGTGAATGCTATAGTTTTCAATCAGATCACTACTGACTGCTGCTTTCAGATTGACTTTATGAAGGAGAAACATGTGGTGACAAGTTTTAAAGTAAAGTTGTCATTTTCTCACCATCCTGGTTTCCAGCAGTGAGCTGCAGTCAGAATCCAGTCCTTACTGATCAGAGAGCCGCTACAGAAGGGCTTACCGTTAATTGTTAAAAACACATGGTACCCACGCTCCGTATTGGTACAATCGTGACCTCCGATGATTCTCTTCTGCAGATCCACCACCGTGCCCACTGTGACACCTGAAACACAAAGTCCTCCATCACTGTGAGCTAGAACAGAAAACAGCAATTCACTTTGAAGGAACTTTATTACATTACAGTCATTTAGCAGACGCTTTTATCCGAAGCGACTTACAATTCAGTATCTATCTACAGAGCAGCTACGGGAGCAATTTGGGGGTTAAGTGTCTTGCTCAAGGACACATTGACATGAGACCAGTAGAGCAGGAGCCGGGGATCGAACCGATCTCCACTTAGCCACGGCCACCCTCATAATATATAAACTTAGTGACTCACCGACCCACAGCACAAAGAGAAGAGACGTCAGATGCGCCATCGCTGTCGTTCTCCCTCTAAGGACTGCCCTCCTGGTGTGAGAGTGTCGGCTTATTAAGTCTCTTCACTCTGTGCTGTTGGCCTTCCAGCCACCAATCACATCACAGAGTTTTATTGACAGGTTCCCATTGGCTGAAAAGATCTGCACATTCATGCTGATTTGTGATCTTCATCAATTGTTGAGTCTCCGCAGTAACGAGAGCAACAGTCAACAACCTTGGTCAACTTATTCAATCTATTAAATAAATGATGAGTTTAAAACATGTGTAGTTCATCTAGATTTTAGAGGACATTAGAAACAATCGCTCCCCTCATTGCATATGTTGGCTGTGTTGTGTTACATGACAGCTCTGCTACGATTTCCAAAAGTTCATGTTGTATTTTATAAAACTGCTGTCTGATATAGATAGATAGATGGATGGATGGATGGATGGATGGATGGATGGATGGATGGATGGATGGATGGATGGATGGATAGATAGATAGATAGATAGATAGATAGATAGATAGATAGATAGATAGATAGATAGATAGATAGATAGATAGATAGATAGATAGATAGATAGATGGCTGGATGGATGGATAGATACTTTATTCTTCCTCAGGGGGAAATGTGTTTGTAGCAGCAAACGAAGTTAGAGAGTAAACATAAAAATATTAAGTATGAAAGATGCTCAATATATACTTTAAATAAACAAAATAAAATAATAAATAGTGCAAAAAATGCACAGTATATACAATGAAATAGAATAGTGTTAAATTAATTAACTAGGTAAACTAAACAGTAGTGTGAGGATCACCAACAGCAAACAACAACAGTGTAGTCAATTTCATTTAAAGTGAAGTTCATTTGGATTTCTTTACAATACAGAGATCCATATTGTTGGTGTATCTTGTTTCTTATTGTTTACAGTCAAAGGTGTCTTCTTTAAAACCACTCAGAGAGCTTGTGCTGTTTTTGATTCTTCATCATGACTTGCCGATTGAACAACAAGATTTCAGATGAAAAGCAGAAGGAGGAGCGATGAAGAGCGATCTGTCATCTTCACAGCCGAAGTAAGAAGGGAAGATGTGTTTCAAAAGAGAGAAAACATGTTTTTCTTTGCAGGTTATTTGCATTAAAATGATCCAAGTCCACTCAGTATGGTTGTTTCTCACGGCTTGTTGATTCAGTACTTTAACCTGAACTTTAATTTCAGTCCCATCCAGTTTGTTGGAGTCAAACCATGCGTGTGGACTGGTGGACCGAGCTGCTGGTCCATTGTTAAATAAGAGGAATGCTCCAACTATCTGGGCATCAGCCTCCTTGTGAAAGCTTCCTCCCCTGCTTTCCCTGTTCTGGTTGTCAGATTGTCTTTGTTCGTCCCCCTGTCTGCTTCATGTTCTGCCGTTGTGTCTTCCCCATGTGTTCTCCGTGTTCTGGCGTTTTTGTCCTCGTGTTTGCTCCTGGTTCCTGGTTCCTGGTTTGTGACTTTGCCTTTTTTCTACAGTTTTGGGATTTTTGGCTCCCTGTTCGAGTCGTTTTCTGATCCTGTGTTTGATGGCTTGGAGCCCAGTAAAGTTACCTTGTTTTCCACTTCACCTCGTCTCCTGAGTCTCTGATCTGCCCCCCAAACGTAACAATTTCAGACAATATTGCCAAAAACAAAATTACACTCACCCAGCTGTCTGCCCGCATTTTAGTGGTGACGTGCTCAGCTGTGGTGTGCTGGTAGTTCTGTGAGCTGTTAACCAAACACACAGCCCAAAACAATAAAAGTGTGCAAGTGCAAACTGTTTAGGTGAGCAGTGACTCGGGGTCGTGTTCTCACTAGAGGCCCTTAAGAATAGTGAGTAGGGACTCAGCATGCAGCCACAACATGGCACTGAAAATATGATGCCAAAGAATTCTGACAGCAATGCGTCAAAAAACGCAGCGAGTTTCAAACTTTGACTCTTTTCGGACTCTATCTTACACCTCTCTTCCTGTGGAGCGAGGGGCCAGGGCTCAAAAAGAGATAAGGCAGCGTACTGTGGTTTGACCATCTGGCTGACTCATGCAGAGAAGTCTTCAAAGCGCATTTCAACGTAACACCTAATTAGCATATAGGGAACATGGCCCCTGTGACCCCTAGAAAAAGAGGAAATCCTATCTCAAGGTGTTATCTGTATTTTATGCAAGCTGTCTGTTCCTCATTTTACTTTTACTTCGATAATAAGTTACGATCCGTTGCTTATTATCAGCCTAAGAGTGTTATGCTTTCAGATATCAATATACTCATTGCAGGTAATCTCATATTGCTTGGAGATGGTTCAATTATTAAATTGCTTTAATGTGTGATTTCCTATCATTTATCAAAATATAATCATACGTGCTTGTAATGTTGACTGTTATGAGCCCTAAGCCTTTTTGTAGGCCTCCCCTCGATTTTTGCAACCCATAGTAAAGAGAGTGATTTTCGTCTAAATATAAGGTGTATTTTAATAGTTGTTATAGTGTAGAAAGCTGACACTTGTGAAATTTTTTGAGATTTGTAAATATCAGTATATATGTTACTGGTGAAGAGAACATTAAGATGGAACACAGCACAAATTGAAATTCTTTATCTCCGACTATAAATTAATCCAATTTTGATAAGATATTTCTTTTTAATGTTGTTGTGGAAAGCTTTTCTCCTCTCCAGATCATAGCCCAATGGGTTGAGAGTCTCTCTGCACAATGTATTCTTTGATAAAGTGAAGCATTCAAGAGCTAGAGAGGTTAGAGTGCAGTGATTTCAGCCGAGGTCAACCAAAATGTCATTTGTTTCCAAGCTGTTCCATTGTAATTTTATAGAGTATATAATTATATATTTCACTTCTTTTATGACTAATAGTGTTCAATCTATCATATGCAGAAGTTTGGCATCATTTAGAGAGCCTGGATCCTCTCTGAGCCTGTTTATGTCTGTCATCCATGGGACTTTCTCATCTGGCTTCCACTCCAGGTCTCCTAGCTCAGCCTGTGGTTGGTCGATTTCAGTCTAAGGCCCGCCTTAGAAGCGTCTGAGTCCTGGCTATCTAACAAACGCATCGTGATTTTGATAGACAGAAGCGTTAGCCAGTGGGGAGTAAAACGGTGGCGCGTCACCTGAACCGTGCGCACAACTTCGTCGGAATTCGATCCCATCCCCTCACGGTGCCTTTGTTAGCCGGGCCCTTGTTTCTGCACGGGGACATTTCAGAGACGCACCGGAAATACGTAGAAATATTGTTGACGGAAATAAGCGGAGATTTACAGCAGAACAACGAAAAGGTAAGGAGCTTTGGATGATTTTGAAGGATATTACGCATTGTGTTTCTGGTGTTTGTTTGCTCACAGCCTTGTGAGGGTTTACCGGAGAGGCGATCTGATAGTAGGTCTGCAATCTGTGTCGAATGCTCGTGCTGTTTGATATTTCGGTTGCCTATGCTAACCGTTAGCTTTGTTATGCTAACTCGAGAAGAGCGAGTTATGGCTAGAAATACGTGATTTTGTGATACATCTTTTATTTGCGTACACTATTTGTGTAGAATGGTGTTTGGAGTGTGTAAGAATGTCTTAGATTGTTTGTTTTAAGCAGATTTTGAATTTTTTTTTGGAATTTTTTTTTTTTTTTTCATATTCATAATTACATGCAAATGGTCATTTTTGGACGGTAAATGCTACAGCGGACCCGAAATCGGGTCCGTCGGGCTTAACAGGATTTAAAGCTAATGGAATAAGTGAACTTTGATTGAACTCACTCTGACCTGATCAAATGACAGCCAGCAGAGGAGAAAGGTTGACCTAACTATCGGGTTAGTAAGGGAACATCCTGTTCAGTGAGAGCGAGACAGACACCTTCAGACTGCAGGTCTGCTGAGACCCTCAGCTCCTCTACATCCAGACTGAAGACGTCTCTGTTTGCTGCTGCCTTTAACTGAACCACATTCAAGGATATGAATCCATTTCCTGCATTTCTGCATTTTACTGTATTTTATTTCTTACACTGCTTTTTAATGTTTCAATGACTGTTCTTAAACAGCAGCACAGTGGAGGTGATCTCACTTGTGCTTTAATGTCTTTACGCTTGTTTTAAACTGAACAAGCTTACGGCCACAAGATGGTTTAACCTTGGCCTGTGTCAAACAGGGATGTTATTGTTGTCTTCTGGATATGACACAATTCAAAACCTTTATGATCCATGGCACATAAAAAGATCACTTTATGATCTAACAGTTTGATCCTTCTTCACAACTAACATTTCACATGGAGGGCTTCAAGTTAAATATAAAACTCTGGCAAGAAAGAGTAAAAGACCCTCCCCTGATTTACCAGAAATGAATACAAAAATAAAATCTAAAACTGATTAATAAAAACAAAAGCATCCCTTCTTTTCCTGCCCTTTCCCCACCAATAATAAGGTAGTAAGTAGAGCAGCTATAATCACTGTTATTATGAGAACACACTGGCCCCACATGGCCAAAATACATCTTATTGTAGCTTTAGAGATATTGATTAGTGGAGCTTTAAACGTCACAGAAATCTGTTTGTGTATTTTTTCTGAGACACTGAAAACAAAAAGAACAACAAACGATTGTGAGTCATCTTCATTTTATTATAAGTGACAACATTGTACAAGAAGAGTCATATGGATTATCATAGTTATCAGTGTTGTTGAAAGAATAGCAGACTATCACATTTGGCACTTTGTTGTTTTTCAATACAATGACTGTAAAATAACACATGTTAACATCTACAGATGTGTTTTTATATATTTTGATTATTATTTTTTATCATAAGGGTTTGACAGCAACAAAGTGTAAACTAAGAGTTATAACTCAGACACTACCATGTGAAGAATAAAGTCATAGAATAACAGTTATTGTTTGTCTTAAAGGGCTTCACTAACATTTAATCAATAGAAAATATGTATCAATTACAAATTCAGAGTAACTCAACAGTTTTCTTAATGCTTGAGAAATGTCTGTTAAATGACAGAACATTTTACAGTAGAGCACAACCTAACCACAGTTTAGACATCCCAGCAAGCTTTTTGCGAATACCAATAGTGGTTTTGATCCAACCCAGGTAATGACAGACGTCCATCGATGCAGCTGATCCATCACAGGTTTTGTTTCCAGAAAATACATTGACACCATAAATCATGCCATTGAACACCAGTCCTCCACCAGAGTCACCCTGTGAGAGAAACATATATATTTAGTGTAACAGATTTTTGTGTCATTTATTGTAATACTCATTTATAATGAATTAGTAAAAGATTGTAATGACTTGAAGAGAAGATAGTTAGAAGTCATGCCAACTCACTGAAGAGATATCCACTCCATTGTCTTTGAAACAGAGTATGGGTGGAAACTTTTTTGGTAAGATCTTCTGCTTACATCTATCGGTCCAATGGCATTTGACAACCTTGGTGTTTGCACATTGGAGAGGCTTTGATGTATCTATAAGGCTTTCGTCTAGATGGAAAGAGAAAAAGTGAGCTCTAACCAAAGATTCATATTCATGTTTTATTACGTAAATATATGACTATAATAAAAAAGCAACACACTTCTGAGACAAAATAAATGTGTTGAATGTAAATATAGTCAGCAGTGTTACCAAACACACAATCTAAATAACGACTGTAAGAGCCAAATTCAATTTGCTGTAAAATATTTACTTGTAATTACGTGTTTAACTTCAGTCAGATCTGTTTCTACTTTGAATGTTACAAGGGTGTTGTTATCATTTGTTGTGGTAAGAAATACACGTAAGTGACAGACTGCCGTCACTTTAAGGACACTTTGCGACAGTTAGTGTCAGCTGTTAGCAGTAGCTGGAGCAGAGTGGAGCCGACCGTGTCATGTGGAACGTGCTATGTGGATTAAGTTGTGGAACAATTCGTGGATAACCTGTGGATCCTTAAAGTGTGTCTAGGTAATCGGTTACTTTTAGGAAGAAAGGAAGTTGTTTCACTAACTTGTAAGAAGGAAATTGGATAAATAAAACACACGTGCTTTCACCTACGAGCGGCGTCAGTGTGAGCTATGTGCGTAGGACCAGACACACGTCAACTTAAGGTTTTACACTCTGCTAAAGGTTTGGCCGCTACAACGACGCTGACTGTAATTAAAAGAATAGATAATTGTTTTATGAACATAAATTGTAAAATAAACAAGATACATCTCACCATCATAATGACCAGGAAGAGCAGATGACTTATAACCTGCAATCTGAACTTTATCACCTCTGAAATACAAGAAGAAGAACAGAAACTTTTTTATAGCAGTTTTCTAATTCCAGAAACAAACAACTTTACATTTAGATGTTCTTCTTTAACAACACTCTCTCTTGCCACAGTCCTGCCCATGTTGATTCTTTTGTTCACGTTCTAGAAGCATTTCTTATTCTATTTCCAGGGTAGATGAAAACAAAACTCTGTGGTTTAGTTCCTCTCTGTAAAGATATCAGAGCAATTCATCTTTTTGAGTTGAACTGTCAGACGGATTAAAGGAGCAAAGATCACTACTCACTTTTTGGGTTGATGTTTACAGTCAGGAAGTGGTACATGTTTAATCGTAGCGGGTTTAGTTAGCTTCAGCAGCATGATGTCATGGGAGATGTAAAAAATGCCCTTAAAGATCTTATGGTCACTGATCTCCACTTCATTTTTTGAATTTGGGTCTCTACCAAAAACTGCTGTTATAGTCCTACAAAGAAAAGATACAGAGAAACATCAGTGAACTACTATAGATGCATCGTAGTGTAATATTAGTTTCTGAACATGAACATGATCAATGCTTTCTCCATAAAGTGAATGCTATAGTTTTCAATCAGATCACTACTGACTGCTGCTTTCAGATTGACTTTATGAAGGAGAAACATGTGGTGACGAGTTTTAAAGTAAAGTTGTCATTTTCTCACTCTTCTGGTTCCCAGCAGTGAGCTGCAGTCAGAATCCAGTCCTCACTGATCAGAGAGCCGCTACAGAAGGACTTACCGTTAATTTTTAAAAACACATGGTACCCACGCTCCGTATTGGTACAATCGTGACCTCCGATGATTCTCTTCTGCAGATCCACCACCCTGCCCACTGTGACACCTGAAACACAAAGTCCTCCATCACTGTGAGTTAGAACAGTGGTTGTTGGTACTCAGTAGACAACAACAGTTAAATATGAAGGAACTATGTATTAAACAGGGTGTAACATTTAGGGGGATTACTGGCAGAAAATGGAATATATTATGCATAACTATTTTCCGTTAGTGTATAACGAGCTGAAACTAAGAACCGTTATGTTTTTGATAGCTTAGAAAAAAGCCATTAAGCCGTTCTCTAGGAGCCGGTCCTCTTCACAGAGTCAGCCATGTTGTTTCTACAGCAGCCCAGAACGGACAAACTTCACATCATCTGAAGGTAGGGGTGGTTACTGAAACTGGTATTGAACAGGAACCAGTGCTACAATGTGAAAGATCAGAGTATTGATAAGTCCTGACGTTACTGCTGCTTTCCATCAGTACTTTTGAATGTTTTCACACACACACACACACACACACACACACACACACACACACACACACACACACACACTGTGTGTGTGCATGTTCAACGAGCATGACCTGGTTAACTTCTCTGCTGAGACAGGAGGACAGAGGAGGACAAAGGAGGACAGAGGACAACAGGAATGGATGATACGATCTGATCTGGTCTGTGTTCTTCATTCTTCATGAACTTCACTCAGAAATGTGTTTATTTTATAGACATGTTAGATTTGTCTCCAGTGAAATATTAATGCCTTTATATAGTGACTTTACTCTAGAAACAAGATTTAGTTACAATTAAAAAATACATTTTAATTTTGTTCTGATTTTATTGGTTTCAATAATTTGATTGTGAAGAAGAGCCGAGTATTGCTGAACAACACAATCTTAAAGATAACTCTCTCTACCTGAACGTCACTGAAGTTATCAGACACACTTGGAAACGGAGGGCTGAGCTGAGGGGATCTAGTTTAATGCAATCTGCTCAGAGCAAGCATTACAAACATATTCCAGCAGTCACAAGGTTCATATGTATTTCGTGAAAAAGCTTCATCACAATCTCTCTGACACAGTGTCAAGCTGAATGAAGGCAGCAAGTAACTCACTAAAGTGCCGCTTAATTGATTTTCTTTAGAAATCAGTCTGGGTATCGGCCTCCTTGTGAAAGCTTCCAGCAGCTTGTTAGAAAGAAGGCCGATTGTTGAACCTCAGATTCAGGAGGAGCGATGCTGACTCCATCCTGGTAGAGTGGAACAGTGGACCAACTGTTCACCATTGAGAGGTGATGGGAGTCCACCCATCTAGTCTACATGTGGACTAGAAGAAGGCCTACTACCACATCCACAGGCTGTTGCTATGAGCAGCGGCACACTGTTGGATATGCAGTGTCCTTAAAGGTGTGATGTGTAAGATGTGGCCAGAAATTGAGTTTTAAACATGTCTTCAGTCCAACATGAGAGGACGAAGAAGTAGAGCAGAGAGAAGAAGAAGTCGTCACGTTGAAGGTGCAGCCTCCCGGTTATTAAAGGCATAGCACTAAAAAACATGACTGAGCTTTGGACAAGTGACGTTCATCACCGTCCAAACCATCCGCTTTGACAAAGAAATGTTTGGTGGCAAACAATAGAAGTGATTTCAAACTCAACTAAACTAGAGTAAACATTGGAGAGTTAAACACGAGGTTTGATGCTGAACTCACAGCGTTTCTTTAGACTGATGAGTAAGATGTAACACTGGCTTCCTATTGAAATAGATTTAATAATGTTATTATAAACTTTTAAAAGTGGGACTGTCCCCAGAATGCACCATAGATCTGTTATTACAGTGTAATAACAGCACGTCTGAGGCATGAACTCAGTTTAAAACACACTATTTCCATGAAGACTGTCTGACAGCATAGAGAATGGTTCAAGTGAGCAGCAGTAGTCGATCACTCACCGGCCCACAGCAGAAGAAGGAGAAGACGCGTCATGCCACCCATCTCTTTCAATGACTGCCCTCCTGGTGTAACACTGGAGCCTTTTAAATGTGTTCACTCTGTGCTGTTGGCCTTCCAGCCACCAATCACCTCATGAAGGCTTATCAACACAACCCCATTGGCTACGAAGGTCTACGCTATGCAAACGTGTGATCACTATCGAGTATGGAGGAAAAAGACTCTGATCTAGAAAGAGAAGAAAGATGAGACCAACATGAAGCTGACTTCATTGTGTATTCACGTAGAAGAACTCAGATATCTTTAAGTTCATAATGAAGAAACGAGTTCAAGTTGGCTTTAAGTCGACATGTTGAATGAGAGGAAAATGTGACTGTTTACCTTTAATATAGCTCTATGAATATGTTCAGTGTGTGTGTGTGTGTGTGTGTGTGTGTGTGTGTGTGTGTGTGGTAGTAGTAGTAGTAGCAGGTTTAGTAGTAGTAGTAGTAGTAGAAGCAGGTGTAGTAGTAGAGTAGTAGTAGGAGGTGTAGTAGTAGTAGTAGTAGAAGCAGGTGTAGTAGTAGTATTAGTAGTAGTAGCAGCAGGTGTAGTAGTA
>NW_027176316.1:22500-30000 GCF_023349555.1 Cebidichthys violaceus | reverse complement strand
GAGGCCTCTCAAACACACAGACCACCAGGGGGCGACTCCTCTGCTTGTATAGGATGATGATCTTCCATTTGGTAGCTAATAATAATAATGATAATACCGTCTTTCACAGCTTCTGGCTGTGATGAACGCTGTATTTCAGGGTTTGTCCCGATGTAGCTTTGGCAAATATGCTGATACTGAGAATTCAGAAGAAAGTTTCCCTGATGGCTACAGTATCTGCGCTCCACAGTGCTCATTATGTCACTGTTGCCTTTTGTGTATGTGAATGTAAAGAGCAGCGGCTCATCAATCAGCTCTCATTCTGACTCCCCTGTTTGTCTGTTCCATCGACGATGTTAAAGGGCCTTTTGGGGCCTCGTCTCGGGGTTCTTCTTTTTCTTCTTCTTCGAGCCGGCCACAGAACGCCGGACAAAAGAGGCGAGGACCTCTGGGAAGACGGATTGTCCGTCTGCTCCTTTGTGAGTGTCGGAGATTAGAGTGGCAGGTGTTGTGCCGCGGAAATCGGGAGCACGTACGGCGTGATTAAGAGAACTCTCCGGTGTGTCCTCAGCCGGACATTTAGTGACGACGTATTGATTTTTGTAAAAAAAAAAAGCCTTTCCCATGTTCCTGTAATCACGCATGATTTAACAAAGAAGAAGGCGGTCCTAGTTTTCCTCCAGATCAGCTGGTTCAGGTCAGCCTGTATCTCCCTCCTCCATCGTTATGATTTATGTGCATTTAGTTCCTTTTATTAGTCATATTCAATATGTTACAAATGAGGTTTTTCTTTTATTATTACCGCACGACTGAAGTCGAGCAAATGTTTTACCATATAGTTTTAAATTTAATGTATTTTCCATGAATGAGGTACGAGTTCTCCTCCTCCCAAAGAAACTTCACGTTAAAAGTCTTGGACGTCGTTCGTGGACGCAGGACGAGCCGAGCTGCTGCTAACGTTAGCTCGGCTCGTTTCTCTTGATAAGATCCAGACGTTCGTCGACTAAAATCCTTCATCCGGTTAAAATGCAACCAATAATTAAAAAGCGTGTCATTTTATGACAGCTTCGGTCTCCATTTGTGTTAAGCCTAGAGCTTGTTTAGCTGAACACACCGTGTTCTACTTTGTTTGTTGATGTGGTGCACATCTCTCACTCTATCTTGCAGCATTGTGTGTTATTCTCCCTGTTCTCTCGATATAGGTCGACTTATTTCCCTCCACAGGTCAGGACATTTCCTTCCTGACAGACCACCAATCATGAAGCGTGGCGTTGAGGGATGAGGGTGTGCCTGCGTGTGGCCTGGTAGCGATTAGGAGGCCAGGGTGGCTTCATAAACAGGTCTTGCACTAATGCAACTAAACACGTTATGTTTCAGTTCCGCCGCCGGCTTGTTTTTGTTGTGACGGAAGGAGGGCTGTTGATTGGCCGTTTGGTATTCTACAAGCGTCGCTGGTCTGAGATCGGACCAAACTTTTCAAACGCTTGACCGGCCGCTGCTTCAGCAGCAGCCATTTTGACTGCACATCCCCCCGATTTATTGCTAATAGTAAATTAAATAATGGAGTTGTGTTCTTGTTTCTCTTCCTTTTCGTGTTATTTATTTAAAGTTTTAATGCTGCATTTGTTATGTATGGTGTTTCAAAGAACAGTTTGACATTTTCTGGTAAATGCGCTTATTCACTTCTGATCTAAAGGCACATTACATCAAGGGTCGTCGGCCAACAGCAAGTGTCGGTTCAGGTTCAGTCGGTGTGTAAACGCGGTTGATCCAACGTGAGTTTGTATTTGTTTCGGACAATTTCAGACAAAGAATACAGACTTGGTTTGTCATGTCAAACTACACAGTTGCACTTCAAACGGTCTTGTGTATGAAATGTGCTACATCATCTAACTTTGCTTTGCCTTGCAGGGCCGTCGACCTGTCACTGATGGGATCTCATCAGCTTCTGTTGCCTCTTATTCCTTAACGCCTCCATGGAGCTCATCCAGGCCACCCAGCTGCCTCGGGAGGCCCCCACAGCTACCTGGAGCAACAACTCCATTCCCCTTCACTCCTCGCTCCTCTCCACTCCTTCCCAACCGCTTCTACTCGGCTTCTCTCCGAGCGACGGCTCTTTCCTCTTCAACGGCACCAAACCGGACCCCGCATCCCTCCCTGGCTTGGCCGGGATCTTCATCCCTCTCATCTACGGGATAGTGTGCGTTGTCGGCCTCGTGGGCAACACGCTGGTCATCCACGTCATCGTCAACTACACCAAGAACGAGTCGGTCACCAACATCTACATCCTCAACTTAGCCATCGCGGACGAGCTCTTCATGCTGGGCCTGCCCTTCCTGGCGGCGCAGAACGCTCTGCTCTCTTGGCCCTTCGGCTCCTTAATGTGCCGCGTGGTCATGACAGTGGACGCCATCAACCAGTTCACCAGCATCTTCTGCCTGACCGTGATGTCGGTGGACCGCTACCTGGCCGTGGTGCACCCCATCCGCTCCTTCTGGTGGCGGCGCCCCCGCGTGGCCAAGGCCATCAGCGCCACGGTTTGGGCGGGGTCCTTCGTGGTGGTGCTGCCGGTGGTGGTGTTCGCCGACGTGCTGAAGGATGACGGGAACTGCAGCATCGTGTGGCCCGAGCCGGCGGAGGTGTGGAAGACGTCTTTCATCGTGTACACGTGCACCGTGGGCTTCTTCTGCCCCTTGATGGTCATCTGCCTGTGCTACCTGCTGATCGTCATCAAGGTAAACGCATTAAGCTACTGAAAGGTGTGTTCATGTGAAGAATGTCGTACTTGCTGGAGATAACCGACAGACGTGACAGTTTCCACACAGCACAGACTATTTATTTGGTAAAAAGTGGTTTGAAGTTGTTGTGGTTCACCGCAGAAATCGTAGGTTCGTAACCTGAAAATACTGATTGAAACGATTCTTTGATTTGGGTGACTTGACTCTTTACTAGTGAATGTGTGTTTACGCATTAAACGCTCGTTGTCTTTTCTCTCAAAGGTGCGCAGCGTTGGAAAACGGGCGCAGGCCACGTCGTCTCGGCGCAGGAAGTCGGAGCGTAAGATCACCCGGATGGTGGTCGTGGTGGTGGCCGTGTTCGTCCTCTGCTGGCTGCCGTTCTACGCTCTGAACATCGTCAACCTCCTGGTGGTCCTGCCCGGCGACTTCAGGGGGCTCTACTTTTTCGTTGTCGTGCTGTCGTACGCGAACAGCTGCGCCAACCCCATACTGTACGGCTTCCTGTCGGACAACTTCAAGAGGGGCTTCAGGAAGGCCCTGTTCGGCGCCTCGCGCCGGGTGAAGAACAACGACAGGGCCGCCGGCACGGAGGCGCAGCGGCCGACGGAGGAGTGGGGCGGCATCGTGCTCCAAGCGCAAAAAAGCGAAGATGACGTGCGTCGGAGGGAGCGCGGGGAAAAAGAAGAAGAGGAGATCAATGGGACGGGAGGAGACGTACGGATGAGTGAGATACGCAAAACGTCACAGAACGGAAACCACAGCGGAGCGGCAGAGGGATCAAGGACTCGTGTGCAGAGAGGGAAAGCCGAGCCGGAGCACATGGAAGGATCCGGCCGGGATGCTGCTGAGGAAGCCGGTAAAAGTAGAAACAGCAGGTCACAACCTGAAGAACGGCCGGACAACCAACCGGTGCTGGAGATCAGCTATCTGTAAGAGGACTTGGTAGAAACCAGTTTAAACAAATGTGAACTTTACACACAGCTACAGATTACAGGCTCAGTGTTGGATGACATAGAGAGACTATTTTACTTTATGCAAATCTGAAAGTTGGCGTCAGATCTTTATTTTTTCCCTCGGTTGGAGTTTGCATCACGTAATCGTGTGACAGTATCGGTGGTTTTTTGCCACGGTGTGTGAACGTTAAACTAATGTAAGTTCAAGTTAACCATGTCGGGTTGAAACACTGGCTGCAAGGATTGTGAAGTACAGAATATAGTTATTAAGTATTTATATGTTCATCTTGATCTTAAAGGCACCAAGAAGGTCATCGATTGATGCAACCCTGTGCATTCTGGGTAGTGAGGGCTTCAGCTATGAGATCTGCTCCATCAAAGAGCAGATTTCTTTTATATATATATATATATATGTGTATTTATTGATGTTGTGTTGAAAAGGACACTGTTGAGGAAACACAACTGATGATCCAGTGTGAAACAAAGAATGTGGAATATGTTGACTTTTTACCAAAACAGCCGTTGAATGTAAACTGTGTTTACATTTGTGCTTTTGTGTCACAAACTTGCTTCACTTACCAGAGAATTAGGTTTTAAGAAGAAGCAGGTTTAAAGTGTCTTTGCTGTCTGACTGAAACTTGTCTTATGATGCTGCATCAAGTCTAAAAGATGCTCGTGAGGAAACAGCAGAAAACACATGATCCTGTTTGTATTATTCATGAAATCCTCTTTAAATATGAAAGAACAAAACAACGTTTACCTTTTGTCAACGATGAATGTGTTAAGTGTCTGTGAAGGATTCTGTGCTTCATGGAAAAAGTTACTTTGTCGATTCGATGGTTGAAATAGAAGATGCGTGTGTTTTGTAGTTTATTGTGAATTCTATATTTCATTTCTTATTTAAGGCTCACAGATTAGAGTCAGATTAAACTTTTTGGTTTCTTTGTGGTCACATTAATATGTTGTATTATATCAGCAGTGTTGTCAAAGTACAAAAGCAAAGTGTAATGTGGTGAGCTCAATAAATGTTTACGGATGATATTCCACCAGCTGTCATGTTTATTATGTCGATAGAGACTTTAATCGTGAGGGAGCTCAGAGGACAGAGTAAAGTGTGAGCATGTGAGGAACGTCTGTATCGTTCTAGATCCAGAGTAATGTGTTGTAAACAGATGACATTGTGTGCATGTAGACGGTACGTAACGTGTGCATGTAGACATATGTAACGTGTGCATGTAGACGTATGTAACGTGTGCATGTAGACATATGTAACGTGTGCATGTAGACGTATGTAACGTGTGCATGTAGACGTATGTAACGTGTGCATGCAGACATATGTAACGTGTGCATGTAGACATATGTAACGTGTGCATGTAGACGGTACGTAACGTGTGCATGTAGACGTATGTAACGTGTGCATGTAGACATATGTAACGTGTGCATGTAGACGTATGTAACGTGTGCATGTAGACGGTACGTAACGTGTGCATGTAGACGTATGTAACGTGTGCATGTAGACGTATGTAGCGTGTGCATGTAGACATATGTAACGTGTGCATGTAGACGTATGTAACGTGTGTATGTAGACGGTACGTAACGTGTGCATGTAGATGGTATGTAACGTGTGCATGTAGACGTATGTAACGTGTGCATGCAGACGGTACGTAACGTGTGCATGTAGACATATGTAACGTGTGCATGCAGACGGTATGTAACGTGTGCATGTAGACGTATGTAACGTGTGCATGTAGACGGTACGTAACGTGTGCATGTAGACGTATGTAACGTGTGCATGTAGACGGTACGTAACGTGTGCATGTAGACGGTATGTAACGTGTGCATGTAGACGTATGTAACGTGTGCATGCAGACGGTACGTAACGTGTGCATGTAGACATATGTAACGTGTGCATGTAGACGTATGTATCGTGTGCATGCAGACGGTATGTAACATGTGCATGTAGACATATGTAACGTGTGCATGTAGACGGTACGTAACGTATGCATGCAGACTGTATGTAACGTGTGCATGTAGACGGTACGTAACGTGTGCATGCAGACTGTATGTAACGTGTGCATGTAGACGTATGTAACGTGTGCATGCAGACGGTACGTAACGTGTGCATGTAGACATATGTAACGTGTGCATGCAGACGGTATGTAACGTGTGCATGTAGACATATGTAACGTGTGCATGTAGATGTATGTAACGTGTGCATGCAGATGGTATGTAACATGTGCATGTAGACATATGTAACGTGTGCATGTAGATGTATGTAACGTGTGCATGCAGACGGTATGTAACATGTGCATGTAGACATATGTAACGTGTGCATGTAGACATATGTAACGTGTGCATGTAGACGGTACGTAACATGTGCATGTAGACATATGTAACGTGTGCATGTAGACATATGTAACATGTGCATGTAGATGTATGTAACGTGTGCATGTAGACATATGTAACGTGTGCATGTAGACATATGTAACGTGTGCATGTAGACATATGTAACATGTGCATGTAGACGTATGTAACGTGTGCATGTAGACATATGTAACGTGTGCATGTAGATGTATGTAACGTGTGCATGCAGACGGTATGTAACATGTGCATGTAGACATATGTAACGTGTGCATGAAGACATATGTAACATATGCATGTAGACAGTATGTAACATGTGCATGAAGACATATGTAACATATGCATGTAGACAGTATGTAACATGTGCAAGAAGACATATGTAACGTGTGCATGAAGACATATGTAACGTGTGCATTAAGACATATGTAACGTGTGCATGTAGACATATGTAACGTGTGCATGGAGACGGTATGTAACGTGTGTATGACCTCGACTTTACTGCATGTTGTTCACCAAGAAACACTTCACACCAATTTCAAAAATTAATCCACTTTATTGCAAAATGCTTCGTTCACAAAAGAAATGAGAAACCCAACAGATGTGTCGGCACTTTAAACATTTAAGTGGAGAGTGGAAGCAGAAGCAGAGTTTAATCTGCAGCTGGTTAACTTTAAGAAGACCGAGGCTGCCCTCTAGAGGTAAAACAGCCACAGAAATCATCTCAAAATGTCTCTGACTCACATGATGGACACTTTTGTCTTGTAACTCTTTTGCAGTGATTAAGACCAGCACAGATGTTGGGAAGCGTCTTGATGCGTCTCTGGGGCCGTCCTTTACTCTGGGACCGAGTCTCCTATCCACTTGAGGTAGGGCGGGTTGCCCTGCTCGATGGGCAGGCTGATGACCTCGGCCACCTCATAAGGATGGTTGGAGCTGGAGAGGACAGGACGTACAGACAGTGATACTCTGTGAGTCACAGCGGCTAACGGGGCAAAACACAAGAGCTCCTGTGAGAGCGAGGCGGTTTATAAGTGAACCTACCGGACGTATTCGGCCAGAGCGGGAACCTTGGAACTTCTTGTTTTAATCATCTGGACAGGAGAGAAGACGAGAAGACGAGAAGACTCATCTAAACGGTGACTAAATAAAGCTGGTTTTACTTCGCTTTGTGTTTTTGTCCATTTCTGTCATAATTCAAGAAGCTTCCTTCTTCTCTTCTTCTGGGTTCAGTTCTTCGGTAGTGACGAGACTAAAACTCAAGACTTCTTCATCGTTTTCACATTTGAATTACAGAAACAGAGAATGTCAATAATGAAGTATTAACGGTGGTATTGATAGAATACTGTAGTACATGAAGCAACAGAAGTGCAGCTGTAGCATTCATAGCGTTTGAAGGAGCGGTGATAGTAACTCACAGTCAACACTCACCAGCAGCACCTCGCTGTCCTCCTCGATCTTCCCCTGCCACT
>NW_027176316.1:0-17500 GCF_023349555.1 Cebidichthys violaceus | reverse complement strand
GCGAGGAGAGAGGAGTTCACCTCTGTAACAGCAGGGTCTGGGAGACAATACCCCGGAGGACTGAAAATCCACAGCAATTAGCCCGTCTCTCGTCGTGCTCATTCCTGCGCTGATCTGCTGGTTTGAATTGTACCGGCGGCTTCAGGAAGAACGCTCTCGGGTTCACTCTGTGACCGACTGCATTCACCTTGAACTTGAGGCTTTTCACGGTTGACGTCGTCGGTGCAAATCAAGTAACCGGATCCGTGGTTTCAACCTCAAGTTTGCAGGATTTTATAAAATCATTGTAATTTTTTTTGCCAAACTAAAACATGCATTTTTGTGTTCTTGAAATTCATGAATTTTTCTGCTGATTGTGACCTTCTTTCTTTCCCTCTCTCTCTCTCTGTAAAGAGTGTGTTCATCATCGGTTAGGCGCTGCAGGTCGGAGCAGTGGCGTCCTCTGCAGAGGAACTCGTATTGAGCGCGATGGAGACATCGGAGGGTCAGAGGACGCGGTGTAAAAATCACAATCACGGGAACAGTCAGGTGACGAAAAAAGAAGGCACAAGAAACATCACAAGCACTCCGAATTAAATCCACGCGCAGACGTTCCGGGCATGAATAAAACAAGTGTATGCGCACTTTTATGTTTTGTGCTTTTGAGGATTCACAACCCTTCCAGAGTTACCGGGGTTGAGTGCGTTGATGTTTTATTTATCTAATGCAAATGAGTCATGAAAGGAGGTCAGGAGGCCAACACTGAAGACACCGCTGTGAGCAGAAGATGAAACCCTTCCTGCAGTCGTACCTGCACCAACACAGATTCAAGAGCTCTGCCCGTTCTCTAATAAACCGATTCATTTTGAATACACGATCAAAGCTGCAGCGCCGCATTTTACGCTCTTTAACAAAGAGCACATTTCTCGTACTCTCATCTGTGTGAGTACAGTGAGCGCGCTGCTGTTTACCCCTCTGGTAACAGCGAAAGAGTGAATGCTGACGCGGGGCAGCTAATGTGAAAACCAAATTGGAGTAAACCAGACTCAACAAAGCTGCAGCATGTAAAGTGAAAGAAACGGTCTCCCTTTAGTTCTACACGGGACTGTAGCAGAATCACCACGAACTCTGACCCGTGTCAGTCCAGTGCGCTGGCGGCCTGCTGTCTCAGTGATTATTATAGAAATGTCTGAAAATGACCGTGGACATGATTTATCTAAACTCCACTTTAAAGGTTTCCACCGTAAATGAAAGGAGATGTGGGAAAGTGTAGCTTCATGTCTTTTCCTCCAAAAACGACAAAATAAAAGAGAAGAACAGCTGGACAAACAGATGTGCTGCATCCAGCCTGAATATTACAACAGCGCTGGCAACACATCTCCTGTTGTTCTCCCGCTGAAAACAACCAAGAACCAGTTTGTACCGCCGCGACGTGAAAGCAGGAAGTTCTCGTAAAAAGCCTCCCATGTCTCTCTTTGCTCCCCTCTCACCCTCTTCTTCTGCTCCCTCCACCTTGGTAGCTCGTCGACGCTCCACCTCTTCCTGTCTGGCCGTGACTTTGCTGGTGGCGCTGGAGAAGAAGCAGAGCAGGAGAGGGAAGGGAACTTTTTCGAAGTAGGCCAGGTTGCAGCAGGTAACGCAGAGTCATTCATGCAGACTGGAGGCTCGAGCGAAGAGGACCAGGACACCCTGGTTCACC
Organism: Cebidichthys violaceus; assembly: GCF_023349555.1. Lineage (NCBI taxonomy): Eukaryota > Metazoa > Chordata > Actinopteri > Perciformes > Stichaeidae > Cebidichthys > Cebidichthys violaceus. The sequence goes on along the minus strand of NW_027176316.1, from coordinate 15,822 downwards.
CCCAGGCAACGAGGGGGGGGAGAGAGAGGGAGAGAGAGGGAGGAAGAGGGGAGTGTGACGGAGACAGAGAGATTCAATTCAGCCGGATGGAACCACTTCGCTTTACGTTGAGCTGCGCTGAACGATGTTCACTTCGAGGGCGTGGCGGTCAAAGTTGTAGTGGTGGACAAGCGGAGCAGCATTCATCTAGGAGTGGTGACAAAATGTAGGTCTTTGGTTTGGTCCTCACGACGTCTGAGAGGAAACGGCAAAATGTCAAATATGCCAAATCATCGCCAGCAACAGCTACAACCGATATAACCGACTCTTAAGCTCGGATATATTCGTCTCTGCAAAATGACAATCCTTCCCATCTTAGATTACGGCAATGTGATCTACAGGTCCTCCTCCGAACACCTCCTCAATGAACTAGACGTCATCTACTAAACCGCCGACCGCTTCGTCCCCGGTGCTCCTTTCAACCCTCGTCCCTGAGACCTGTACTCTCTAGTCAACTGAGAGTACTTACTTCATTTATAAAGCTACCATTGGTTTAGCCCCCCCGACATATCTCCACTCACTACTTAACATCTCCACAGTCCACGTCCTCACTGCTTCACCTCCTTTAAGAACTCTTCAGACACATACTCACCAATAACTGACCTCATGTTGCATCAGAGGAGCCGTGCGACCATCAGCGTGGTTTTAAACTGCCACCCAAACTACTCTCCCATGAAACTAAACTGCAACATATGTTCTCCTGGATGACGGTTGCAGTTTTAAACACGTGGTTAATAAGGTGGTAAACTTAAATCAAACTAAAACACGTCAAAACTACCTGGTTGGATTTAGTAAAGCATCATATTTTGGCTTGAAATAAGTGCGTTTGTCACGTTGTTAAGGTCAATGTTAAATCTTGGGTGAAGGTTCTGTGTTTGTTCGACCCCAACCATCTACCCCGACCTCCTTCCTAACCAAGTACTTCACCTTCTTTCATGAAGAGTCTTTTCCTGAACCTGAGCCTGAACCTCTCATGAAGACGTTGGTTTACTTTGTGTGTATTGGTGGACATGGACACGTGTTGCCAGACTTCGAGTAACTTTTTCGTACGATATCATACGAAGTGTTGTAATGAGGATACGCTGCATGGGACCAGGCTGAACATCGTCCCTCACACAAAGAAATAAAATAAAGGACATAGAAGCACATTTATGAACTTGGCAAAGTGTCAGCATTCATCACGAGGTGACAAACACCAGAGCGACAGACTCCGGGCGCGATTTTCGAGGGATTCTCCTCTCCTGCCGTCTCCGGCCATCAGTAACCAGAGAGCGCAGCGAGGACTCGAGGCTGTGGCTGGATGACAGGAGAGGAGGAGGAGCAGAGTAGAATGTTAAACATGTCCTCTAGACCCCAGAGGAGGAGGAGGAGGAGGAGGAGGAGGCAGGGCGGCCAACATGGCAGACTGTTCTCTCTATCTTCTCCTCCATGGCTCTGTTTTCTATCCGTCTCCAATCTCTCGTTTTCTTCCTCCCACTCTATCTGCTGCTTCCTCTCTTCTCTGGAGATCTCTTGGTTCACAGTCGGTATTCTGTGTCTCTATCTGGTCTTCAGATCTAGTGTTATATGCAGCATAATGTAAAGACACTACAAATGACAAAGCAACTAAATGACACACCAACAAGTAAATCTTCCTCCATCAGTACAGAGACCATCAGAGAGAAGATGCTCTGTTTCTATAGAGTTATTCTGAATGATGTCATCGGAGCCACCGGGTCGGATTCTGGTGAAACCAGATGAACTCATGCAGGTTCACCAGAACCTCCTTCAGCTCAGACTCCAGCAGAGACCTGGTCCACCGTGGACAGACCCAGATCCTCCAGCAGAGACCGGTCCACTGTGGACAGATCCAGATCCAGAGCTCCGGAGGGAGGAGGAGACCTCAACTCCCGGCAGCAGCAGCGTCTCCTCCTCCTCCTCCTCCTCCTCCTCCTCCTCCTCCTCCTCCTCCAGGAGCAGAGCTTCTCCTCTCTGCTGGAGACCCAGGACGTATTGCTGGACCCGCTGGAGGGAAGGGAGGCAACGGGAGAACCAGAACCAGGACTGAGCGCGGCAGACTGTCAGACCCTGCTGCAGTAGAATGAGAGGTTCTCTAAAGTCATGTTGTTACCTTTGTATGATTCCAGTCCTTATGCTAAGCTAAGCTAACCATCTCCTGGTTGCACAGACGGCGAGGATCTGCTGTATTCTTGCGTAAAAAAAACGTAGCGTTTTTAAGAGCTCATGCTAACAATACATCTGCGTCTGCCGCCTAAAAATTTTGATGATCATCTCGTGAATCCACCTCGGGTGAGTCCCCAAAGTCTTCGGACATCGTGAGCTCATCTCCTCTCATCGTGTTACCGCAGCATCTTGACGCAGACGGTTCCTCGCCTGGTTAATGTGAGACGGACGTGGTTAGTTTGGTCAACTACTAACTTACTTATAGTGTTGGCTTTTCAGGTGGACCAGAGGAACGCTTCCACTGAGATTCGGTGTTCCCGTTTGCTGAAACTCTGCATTTTATTTAAGCGGATTACGTAGAGAAGATAGCTTCAACCCTCCTGGTGGAGAATGAAACGGTTTGTTGTGGCCTGAGTGTGTGTGTGTGTGTGTGTGTGTGTGCATGAGTGTGTGTGTGTGTGTCCACATCCCTGGCAAACTCCGCCGAGCAGCCAATCGCAAGAGGGAGACAGCTGCCGTAGTCTTCTGGATCCCGGCGAGGGGAGCTGTCCTGTTTCAGCACCGCGGAGAGAGAGAGGCGACGGTAACCATGGCGCCCTGTGAGGACCGACGGGAAGTGACTAATGAAACACAAACAAACACTTCCTCACGAACTACATTCAGAGTACAACGTGTACGCACAAGATCCGGCAGATTTGGTGCATTTATTCACAGATATTCCTTCCACCTATACACAGCGCTGACGGGATAATGCATTAATGTCTCATATATATATATATATATATGAATATATACATGACTATATATGAATATGATGTGACGTGCGCGCCGCTGTGAGCGTCGCTGTGTCCTCTCTGCACTAAAGGGATGTGAAACATATGACGGAGTCAAACATACAGAGCGGATCACTGAGCTTTACAGCCTGACCCCATCTACTGCTGCTGAACCCAGCCGAGCCTCCCACCGCCTGTCCAGGTGCTTTACACTCGCTCCTCTCCCCCCGTCACCATTCCTCTCTCCTACACACCGCCCCCCCCCCCTCAGGAAATTAAAACACACATCGGTCTGTTGGAAAATAATAACCCGCTGATGATGATGATATCCTGACGCCGTATTGATTCGTGTCGGAAGAAATTGTCTTTTTCTTTGTCCTCCTCTTCCATGGGTCAGACCCCGGGGCCAGTAGTGTGTGTGTGTGTGTGTGTGTGTGTGTGTGTGTGTGTGTGTGTGTGTGTGTGTGTGTGAGAGTGTGTGTGTGTGTGTGTATGTGTGTGTGCCTTGCTCACAGACAGTCACACCTGCAGTCTATAATGAAATGTTTTTATTTATTTATTTTTAATTATCACGGTCTGTGTCGCCTGAGAAACAATAACTAGACGAGAGAGAAGACGATGATGAAGTGGTTTCTTCATCAGGCTCAACATGGAGGTCCCTCTCTGTATTCAGGGTTTCCTCCCACAGTGAAACCGTACGTTTGAGGACTTGTGGACCAGCAGAAGTACAGCATGTTGTGGGTCAGTTATTGTGTGTATGAACTCATCACACATTTGGATATCATGTGTATCTTATTACAGCATCGTAACTGATTGACTGAATGTATTTCTGGTCTCTTTGTATTTGAACTATTTTTATATTTTTTAATAGATTGTATTTTGTATTTTTTTGAATATCTTCATGCCTTTCTTCAGACCATGTTCAACTCTTTGAGTTTGTTTTAAGATATTAGAAAGAACATCAAGAAATACAGAAGAGGTGAAATGAAATCTTCAGATTCAGCAAATTGACTTGTTGAAAATTATTTTTTATTTTTTGCAGTGCGCTTGTTTTTGCGTAAAGTGCTGCTGCGCACGAAACATCTCTCTCTCTCTCTCATTCTTTCTCTCTCATTCTATCTCTCTCATTCTCTCTCTTTCTCTCTCTCTCTTTTTCTCTCTCTCTCTCTCTCATTCTTTCTCTCTCTATCTCTCTCTTTCTCTCCGTCTCTCTCTCTCTCTCTCTCTCTCTCTCTCTGGTTGTGTCGATTTTTTTTTCATCCGCTGCTTCCAACCATCATCCACCCCCTCCTCCTCCCCCTCCTCCTCCCCCTCCTCCTCCTCCTCCTCCTCCTCCTCTCCTCTCTCCACTTCTATCTCAGCTCTGCGAAGAAGAAGAAAACGAGGAAACCAGAGGATTGATGTGTTGCTCGACTTGAAATCTTAATATTTTTTTGGCGCACATGACCCCCCACGCCTGACAGCCTCTCCAACACACACACAGAGACACACGCACGCGCACACACACACTCTCACACACACAAGAAAAAAAAGAACATTGTTTTTGATGATTTCTGTTTTTTTGTGTGATGACAGTCAGCGGCTGTGTGTGTGTGTATGTGCGCCCGCTGTGCTCCGGTCGGCCGTGATATAACCGCCTCGGATCAGTGTCGGATGCTGGAGGAAGAGGCTCTGGCGCTCCGGGAAGCTTCGTCCATCCCTCCGGGTCCTCCTCGTTCCTGCGACCGGCTGCATGAGCGGTGATGCTCGGCCTCTCCGCCCGGATGCGCCCCTCTCTCCGCGGTGTGCCGTCGGTACCGCTGCCTGTATCCCCCTATAGCAGATTCCCACTGTCGCCGGAGAAAGGTCTAGGGACCACATATGGAAACTGGGGATCAGAATTTTAGGAAAAAGGAAAACTAAGCGGGCTGTCGTTTGATTTTCTTAACTTCATCTTTTTTTCTTCCTCCCTCTGGCTTGTTCTTCTTCTTTTTCTTTGGAGAGAGGGGTTGGTTGGTTTCTCTTCTTCCTCCATCTCTTTAAGGAATGGCTGGTGTTCATGGCAGTCGTGGTGCCGGCTGATTATTTGGCATTATTCATCGTTGTGTCCTTGCTTTTGGGGGAGCGCTTGATTCTGCTGCTTTGAATTTGTTCTTTCATTTCTTCCAGCACATCCAGTCCTTGTGTTGTTTTTTCTCTGGGCCTGCCTGTCTGCCCCCCCCCCCCACAGAATACATGTGATCCTCCAGAGATGAGCCTCCATAATTCACTGATCCACTGGGTAACATCAGCGTAGTCAGATCTCATTGTGTCATCATCTATTGGAGGGGTTTTTTGGGGCCATTTTAAAGATACCAGGCCGCCAACTGTGTTAGTCTAACCCCCCCCACCCCAACCCCCCCTCTCCACCTCCACCTCCACCCCCCCATGTTCCTTCATCCCCCCCTTTCAGTATGAATTAATTCACACTGCGTGCATGCGTGTGTCCGTCCGTGTACAGGTGTGTGCGAGTGAAAGTTTAGCTCCGTGACTGAGTGTGAGTGAGTGAGTGTGTGTGTGTGTGTGTGTGTGTGTGTGTGTGTGTGTGGAGAGTAAGGCTGTATGTGACAGTAAAATCAAGCGCTACATGCACATCATTCCAAACATCGCCGTGGAAGCTGTGAGGATTGTAAATAGCTGCTTCAGTCGACTCGGAGACGACCACAGAGCAGAATCCTCCATCTTCTCGTTCTCTTGGCCTTTTTTCTTTTCTGGAGTTTGACGTTTAGAGGCCTTCCAACTCAACAAAAGTAGGCCTAGATCCCAGACCAGGTCTCTTGTGGGATCTGCTAGAAGCCTGTGTTTTTAGGTCAACATTTTTTTTTCTTTTTTTCCAGAGAGCGGGGCAACTTACCGCCACTTGAGGACTAGAATTTAGAAGCCTTTGTAGCTGAGGGTTCTGTCAGTCTGTTTGACCCTCATCTTCATTTTTTTTGGTTGCTGTTTCCACCCCAAAACCAACCATACGATTTCCCCCGAGCTCCCCTAATTCCCCCGCCCCCCCCGCCGCCCCCCCCCGCCGCCGTCGTCCGCCCGACGCCGCCCACCCCCCGTTTTCCGAGCTGGCGTGGCGACGCAAACTCACAAATATTTACTTCCTGTACATCAAGAGGAAAGGGGGCCCCCCTTTCGTGGAATGCGGCAACATGGGGGTGTTTGACCGCGGAGTTCAGATGCTGCTGACCACGGTGGGGGCCTTCGCCGCCTTCAGCCTTATGACCATCGCCGTGGGGACAGACTACTGGCTGTACTCGCGCGGCGTCTGCAAGGTCAAGAGCACCAACGAGAACGAGACCAGCAAGAAGAACGAGGAGGTGATGACGCACTCGGGCCTCTGGAGGACCTGCTGCCTGGAAGGTACTGAGGAAGACACGTATATATTATACTGTGTGTGTGTATATATATATATATATATATATATATATATATATACATGCACAGATACACCAACAACACTACGCACAGGCAGATCAATTCCTACATGCCCACACACACACACACACACACACACACACACACACACACACACACACACTCACATGCCCACACTTATTCTGTATGTACTGCATCCATTTCCACTCATGAAAACGCTCTCTGTAACCTACACACACCTCTGCTCTCTTCTATCCATCCATCTATCCATTTATCTATCTATCTATCTATCTATCTATCTATCTATCTATCTATCTATCTATCTATCTATCTATCCATCTTTCCATCCATCTATCTATCTGTATATCTATCTATCTATCTATCTATCTATCTATCTATCTATCTATCTATCTATCTATCCATCTTTCCATCCATCTATCTATCTGTATATCTATATATCTATCTATCTATCTATCTATCTATCTATCTATCTATCTATCTATCTATCTATCTATCCATCTTTCCATCCATCTATCTATCTGTATATCTATATATCTATCCATCCATCCATCCATCTATCTGCTTACTTCCTTCTCTCTCCTTGCAGTCTGTTCCACTCTTTTGTGTCTCAATGGTTGACTTCATTAAAATGCCAGCGCTCCTCACTTCTTCTCTGTGAAGAAGGAGTTCTGATTAGTGATGTTGTTGCTCTCCTCTCTAGAGCGTTGGGTTTGTGAGTCCGGTCCGTTATGGCCGCTGTACAGTTTGGCCCTTAAAAGTCGTCCTTTTTTTATTAGAGAAATCAAAATTGCCCAAGACACAAAAGATGTGAGACATCGTGGGCAAAGTCAGTGGACGTTTATTGTCGAGTTGCCTGGTATTCTCTGGTAAGCGGTGGCACCGGGCTTTTATTGTGAAAGCTAGGAACGGAAGCGGTGAATCTGTCATCCGCTGCTGTGGACAATGCGGGAGCAAAATAAATAGTATTTCCTCGTAAGTTTAGACACAAATTTGGGAACCGGCTTGAGATAAAAGGAGGAACGTCCTCGTCCGGGGGGGACATGGGGTCAAAAGCGTACCAGACCAGAGTGGTGTGAGTGATCGGATCGCGACGGGTCGTGGTGGGACCTTGGTCTGAACCAGCACCTGGTTGTATGAGGCGTTTACAGGTAAACAGGTTCACGTCCCTCCTTGGAGCTAAAACTACAAAGCTGTTTGAACTTTTGGAGTTCCGATCCCGAGCGTTGTTACGTTGTGTAGTGCGAAGAAGAAGAACCCTGAACTTTAAGCTTTAGATAACACTGAAGTTTAAAAGTCTGCTGTGTCTCACAAGGATAGCAATACAAGCGAACACACACACACACATGCCGCAGAGTGTCGACACACACTGTGTGTGCTCCACCTTCATCCTGAATCACATAAACCTGCCCCAGATTTCACCCGATTCACAGGACACAGCCGTGTGCTGACGACACCGTTTCAGTGCATTCGTGGTATTTTCTCCCATGATTCAGTTGGTCGTCTTTCAGCACGAGAATAGAAACGTGTTTCTGAGATACCGATACCGACTAACAATCCAATACCAGCGCATTAAAAACTAAATATATCTAAATCTATATTACTTTATATTTACATAGAAATATATATATATATATATATATAACTTACATACTGTGTTCTGTAGTGGTTGTACAGTGGTTTGCATAAAAACACATAAATCAAATGATTAGGTAATAAACGATTGTATTTGTATTCATAATATTTGTTTACATGATGTATTATAAGCTGCTTAAAGAAGTTGAAGATAACATGTCAACACGTCACGTTAACGTTATACTTTACCTCTGCTTAATACTCATATCTACTGAATGCATAATGTAGCTCGATGCTACCTACCGTTAGCGTTAGCCGTTCGCTCCGTTATTTGGCCAAATGGGACCGCACTGCCCACCGGATGCTAACAGCTAACGTTGACGAGCTCTCTTGCCGATTTCAACACAGATTTGTTGTTCACAATCATAGTCATAATCAGGAAAAATAAAAGGGGGAGTGTTTAACCACAGGTGTGTAGTACTAGTTTGCACATGTGCAGTACAGATTTGGTGTGTGTGTGTGTGTGTGTGTGTGTGTGTGTGTGTGTGTGTTTACTGACTCCCTCTTATTGTGACCATGCTCTCACACACCTGTGTCTCGAGGCCTCGCCGCGGCTTTAACGTCTGATCAGAGGAGATCTGATCGCCTGTAATCACTGAACGACTTCTTCTGCAGCACGTCGACTGCATTTACAGAATCGGGGAAGTTCAAGGAAAAGCACGTGACATTTAAAGGTTGCATCTTAATCTGTAAGAAGTAGTTTTGTCAGCTGGCTCATCTGAAAATGAAATATAACCCTCCTCCTAAATTCATGCTGTCGCTGATTTTTTTTGCCTATTTCAACACTTTCCACAGTTATTATAGAAGTGTTACATTACATAACGCTCTCTTCTAGCAGCAGTCGTTGTCTCACATCGTTGTCAGTTGGCAACGGCCTTTATGAAATTCAACCCTAAAAATCACAATCTATGCAATCCAGCTAATGCTTTGGTTCCCTTGTGTTTGATTCGAGACATCTTCCCGGTCCAGACGGATGATCGTTGATATCACAGCATGTGCAGGTGAAGCTGAAACATTATAACAGACAGACAGCTGCTCACTACTGTCAGTACGTCTTCACTGCCCTCCGCTTAAACTACTACATCCTCATTCTGTTACAGGAGCGAACTCAGTTCTTGAAACATACGCAAAACCAAAAACTATACTATATTCACTAACAGTATGAGTTTTGAGGTTTATTGCATGATGGAATGATTAGATTTCGGAAGCTGAAGGGGTAGAGGGATGAAGGGATGGGATAGAGGTAGAGGGATGAAGGGATGTAGGGATAGAGGTAGAGGGATGAAGGGATGTAGGGTAGGGGTAGAGGGATGAAGGGATGTAGGGTAGGGGTCGAGGGATGAATGGATGTAGGGTAGGGGTAGAGGGATGAAGGGATGGGATAGAGGTGAAGGGATGTAGGGTAGGGGTAGAGGGATGAAGGGATGGGATAGAGGTAGAGGGTTGAACGGGTTCGTTGTGCTTAAATACTTTGTGCACAGGAAATGAGCCGTGTTCTGGGCGTGGTCTCTGTTCCTGAACTAAGTTTGTGAAACCAAATTTATTTATCAACATTTAAACATAAGTTTAATTATTCTTTTTACATTGCTACTGATGCTTTTTAAACGTCTTTGGAGCGGAGAGGTGGCCCGGTTCTTCAGGCCTCAGATGGTCATGTCTTCACTATTAAAGTTAAAGAAAAGAAAATGGTCTTCAGGCTTCTGCTCCCAACGTATCCTCACACAACGATATCCTACGAAAAGGTTGTCGTGCGTTTTCCTACACAAGTCCGGCCACACGTGTCAATGTCCGCTCATTACCTGCAGACAGTCTTTTCACAATAAAGCTCAAGCTCTGTAGAACATTTGGTGCACGTGACTGCATTTATGAACTCATATTAAAGACACGGTCTTGGGAATGAATCGATAGTTTAGGATCTACTTAGACTCTGGTTTTGTTGTGAGTTTAAGGACAGAACGTGTTGATTTCTCAAGACGGAGAACAGGAAATTGTGTCAAATCACCAACACACTCCGTGTGATTATGCTTTTTTTTTTTGCTTTTTTCCTTACCGGCAGAGTGGCTCTACTTCTTCACACTCTTAAGCTCGCTCGGTGTCCTTGGCACCGGAGATTTTTTTTTTCAAACGGTTAAGAGCAGAGAGAGGAACCTGAGAGAGATCCAGCTCTCTGTGTGCTTCACAGCCACAGTTTGCTTTAGTGCTGCGTGGTGCAGAGAGAGAGAGAGAGAGAGAGAGAGAGAGAGAGAGAGAGAGAGAGAGAGAGAGAGAGAGAGAGGAATTGGGAGGTGTTGAGAAAGAGGAAGAAAAAAGAGAGGGAGGAAAAAAAGAACAAGAGAGAGAAAGAGCAGGGTTTTTCTGTCACACCCCCTCAGGCGTCCTGCGCTATCTTTAACACACAGGCCTACGTTCTCTCTAACCTATCCTGCCCCGGCTCTTAACATAATACGTCACAGTGCTTTTACTTTAATGCTCGGGACGGGATGTACACCACGCCGCTGACTGACTCGTCATCACAGCGACACGTTAGCGTCACAAAGCAGAAGAAGGAAAAAGAGAGATCACACATGACAGGTTCATGTTGAGCCGGCAGATTTGATTACGGCTTCATGCTCAGGCCTGTGTACGAACGCTGAGGACGTTTTGAGCGTGTGTGTGTGTGTGTGTGTGTGTGTGTGTGTGTGTGTGTGTGTGTGTGTGTGCGTGCGTGCGTGCGTGCGTGCGTGCGTGCGTGCGTGTGTGTGTGTGTGTGTGTGAGGCAGGCTGTCTCAGAGTTGGAGTGCATTACGCCGATGACATTAATTATGCTAATAGCCATCAGCTCCCTCAGCGTTGCAGTGCTGATCATCAACAGAGCCTCTTTATCTAAAGCTCCGGCTACGGATGTGCCGGGATAGGAAGTAACTAATTACATGGAATCAGATTACCCCCCCCCCCCCCCCCCCCCCAAAAAAAAAATAAACGCCTCTTTATCTAAAGCTCCAGTTAGTGGTTCGGTGGATGGGGGCACAAATGACTTGTAATCTGATTACTGAGGTAATCTGGGAGTTAACATCTGGTGATCTCACTCTTGTGTTCTGTCCCGTTGTGGTGGTTCTCCGTCTGAATGAGACTTGATTTGACTGTTTATGTTCTTGTTGTCTCACTGCAGTTGTTGCATATCTACGTTTCATCTATCCGTTGCAGGCGGTGAAGCTCTCAGGCTGTTTAGAGCACAAGTGTAAGTCAGGACTCAAAGTAGGAAACGGACCGGTCTGAAAGTTCAGATATCGTCCGTCTGTGTCGTCTACAGAGATTCAAATGCACCTTTAACGTTTCTCTTGTGGACTTGTGAGGACATTAGATTTAATCACCAAAATGTTGGATTGAGAATTAGAATCAATTAGAGTCAAATTAAGGAATAACTAGCAGACTTATGAACATATAGAGGATGCTGTGAAATAGCCTCGATGAACACAACGGTTAGGAGTTAGGGGTTAAGGGTTAGGGGTTAGGAGTTAAGAGTTAGGAGTTAAGGGTTAGACGTTAAGGGTTAGGAGATAATGGTTAGGAGATAGGGGTTAGGAGTTAGGGGTTTGGAGTTAGGGGTTAGGAGTTAAGGGTTAGGGGTTAATGGTTAGGAGATAGGGGTTAGGAGTTAGGGGTTTGGAGTTAGGGGTTAGGAGTTAAGGGTTAGGGGTTAGGAGTTAAGGGTTAGGAGTTAATGGTTAGAAGATAGGGGTTAGGAGTTAGGGGTTAGTGGTTAGTGGTTAGGGGTTAGGAGGTAGGAGTTAGGGGTTAGGCCTGAAGGCAGACAGACTCCAACAGAACATCTGTAAACTTAAAAACACAAAAAGACAAAACCTTATAGTATAAAATGTCAAAACAAGAAATGCACAAAGTGCTTTACAATAAAGGAAAAGAAACATAAAGAATGTCATAATTAATATTAAGTAAGAATAAATAAAAAATATATTTTAAAATAAGATGGACTTGTACAGATAGAATGTATAACATAAGATGGAAAAAATACAGTGAATAATGATAATAATGATATCAAAAATATCAACACTAATACAAAAAGAACAACAGTAATAGTGATAACAAACATAATACAAACAATCATATCACTTATAATAATAATAATATTAATGCTGTGAATTTGTTTTGAGTGTTGGAGCGTCTGCATTAATCAGACTACAGAACATATGATGTAGTAATGATGTAACTGATGCCTCCTGATATATGATATCTTCTCTTAATCATCATCATAACGGTAACGGTTGACCAGCAGAACTCCGGGTCACTTATTGCAGCTCGGTGGCAGCATCGGATCTCAGTGAACATCTGGAGAAGGAACTCCACCGTCACTGAAACAAGTCACGTCTCCACGTCTGTGACGTCACGAGTCACCGGGTCTTTAAGGAGAGCAGAGGGCGATGCTCAGAGATGGAACTATTCCTGGAGCATTCTGGAGGAGTGCTGGTTGAAGAGAACATGAAAGCCATTGTTCTGCCTCTGCACCGAGGCTGGCAAACAGTCAGCATCCAGCCGCGCTCTGTGGGCGTGCTGCTGCTGATACCGCAGCAGGAGTGAGCGACGGGTCACGGCAGCTGTCCAACCTCAGCCGTCAACGCGCCGCAGCCACACCACTCGGAACAAGGCAACAAAAAACACACATCAACTTATTGAGACGGCAACACGTCTGTCATGTAAAGTCTAAACCGCAAAGCTGCTGCTGCTGCTGCTGCTGCTGCTGCTCTCCTTCACTGCCTCCTGAGAGTCCTTTTACAGGAGCTGACCTGCTCCTCACGTGACTCCTGCAGACCCGTAATGATGAGGGGGATGTGATGGGAGTGCCTTTTGAATACCAGGAATCATCCGCTCAATCTGAATGGAAAATATGCAATACATGTTCGGGTTTTATGATCTATCAGCGCTTCGTTTTTTCAGTTTACGCGTTTGATTTTAGCCTCGCTAGCATTTCTCAGTAAGTGTTGTTTTTGCTTTCTCATTTTTAAGAAAAGACATGCATATATATATGTATATATATGTAGATATAATATACATATATATATCTACATATATATGTAGATATATATACACTAGTGATCAGATAACAAGGCTGCTGTGGATGGCTATAGGAAGTGTTATACGTTAACTTTAACGTTGAAACTAAATATACAATTTTTTCACATTTTTTCTCCATTATTTGCTTTCATGTTGTAATACTCACTGTATTCCACGCTCACTGACAGTATCATGTCAAATATATATTCTGAATCCTCTCATGGTGACGTTCACACCGAGTGAAGGATTCATCATTCAGCCGAGCCATCAAACATTTAAATATTACATTTGAATTCATTCAAATTCAACTTTTGGATCTCAACTAGAATTTGAAATAAAATAACTTCTGTGGGTTTCACTGAATTTACAGAGACGCTGCTAAAAGCTGAGCAAAGATAGGTAAACATTACTCTCATGTATAAGTAGGTGAGAGAATAGGTGTGTGTGCTGTAGGAGTAGATACGAAGAGCAAGCTGGGTTCACTCTGAGCGCCCGTCATGCTGGATGGATGGCCCCCGTGTCGGCGGTCCAGCTGTGGAGGCTGGCTCCGGAGACGCAGCCTGTCGCGGACTTCCATGATGGATCTCGCCCCGGGACAGGTCTCTGGTTCTGAGGCACAGACCGGAGCTGCCCTGGGGGCCCCGGACTTGACAGGTGGAGCTCAGCAGGCTCTAAATGCAGCTATTAATCTCCATCGAGAGCCAGCGAGCTGTGTGTGTGTGTGTGTGTGTGTGTGTGACAGGAGATATGTTTCTGGGAATGAGGTGTGAGTGTCTGCGAGTGTGTGTGTGTGTGTATGTGTGTGTGTGTGTGTGTGTGTCTGTGTGTGTGTGTGTGTGTGTGTGTGTGTGTGTGTGTGTGTGTGTGTGTGTGTTTGAACCAGCATTCAATTCTAGCTTTCATCACACTTTGTTACTGAAGACATCTGAACCTTTGAACACCTCGCCACAGTTCATGAGTTCCATGGAAGCAGCGGAGGTCTGGATCAACGCAACCTTTTCAGACCTTGTCTTCTTACGTAGAACCCATTCGGCCAGTTTTTGAAACCTCACAGTTTAGGAACCATGTTCATTTTTCTAGGCTGTGACAGGTTGGTGTTTTGGAGGTTTTTCCTCGTCACAGCTGTGATCGAAGCAGAGCATTTAGGATCCATGTGTGGATGTGAACGTCAGTGTTATTGAGCCTTTGTAGAGAGAGATGAGTCACGTAGTTACAGAAACAGACTAGTGTTGCTGCTGTAAATGACACATGCAGATTAAAGACGGTGTATGTCATCATGTGTGTGTATTTATCACATGGAGATCTCTTCAGACAACAAGGAACTTATCGTGAAGATTCACCTCAGAATTAGCGACAAAATGAGACTGCCGGCAACATATCCGTGTTCTGTCTGAAAGGCCTTTAGAACCAGGATGATTAGGTAATGATGAAGTCCAGTCTCAGGATCTATCTTACATGGTCGTAGTTATTTGTGCACAAACAGTACGTGTGTGTGTTCATCTGATTGACTACATTTGTAGGGTCATAAACCTGCTCATGAAGATGCAATCTATTGGTTTCGTGTACAAGGACACAAATTGTCGCTTGTTCTTGTGTTGCTTAGGATGAAAATAATGCCAATTTAAAGTCAATTAGGAGTCAAGCACCAGTCATGGTGGACACATGTTGGTTTAGTCGTCTAAACCTAACTGTTGGTTTAGTTGCCTGAACCTATCTGTTGATTTAGTTGTCTAAACCTAACTGTTGGTTTAGTCGTCTAAGCCTAACTGTTGGTTTAGTCGTCTAAACCTAACTGTTGGTTTAGTCGTCTAAGCCTAACTGTTGGTTTAGTCGTCTAAGCCTAACTGTTGGTTTAGTCGTCTAAACCTAACTGTTGGTTTAGTCGTCTAAGCCTAACTGTTGGTTTAGTCGTCTAAACCTAACTGTTGGTTTAGTCGTCTAAGCCTAACTGTTGGTTTAGTCGTCTAAGCCTAACTGTTGGTTTAGTCGTCTAAACCTAACTGTTGGTTTAGTCGTCTAAACCTAACTGTTGGTTTAGTCGTCTAAGCCTAACTGTTGGTTTAGTCGTCTAAGCCTAACTGTTGGTTTAGTCGTCTAAACCTAACTGTTGGTTTAGTTGTCTAAACATCTTCATATTATCTTCTATCACCCAGCGGAGGGTTAACCCTTAATGACCTTTTTCCTCATTAGCTAATTAATGCAGTTGATCCACCTCCCTCCTCTCTTTCTCCTCCCTCCCTTCTCCTCCCTCCCCTCTCCCTCCTCCCTCCTCTCTGGTGGGGGGTATCTACGGCCACATGGCGCCGCGTAACAATGGCGATTCAGCGCTCTGTCGGCGGCACAAGGCCGCCTGTCAAACAGACATCACGGCCTCTCAATCAAAGAGGCTGTTTACGAGCACTGCACGCCACCTGGGACTGACACACACTCCGCTCCGCACCATGGGGAGGGACATCCATCACACACACACACACACACACACACACACACACACAGGGACATATTAGAGACAGGAGGACATTCAGACTGAACACACGACGGGCGTTAACAACACGTTTAATATAAATGAAAAGAGTGAAAACTTGCTTAAATGCTCAGCAAAATGATTTGTAAACATGCAGCATGTGATTGTTCATCACGATGTGTGTTGTGATTAAAACTGCATGAACATGTTTTATTATTAAAACAAAGAAGCTTGTGCTTTCTAGTCGACAGCCTCACTGATACCTAGAAAGCTACCAAGCTTCTACAGTTAGGT
>NW_027176315.1:240920-283422 GCF_023349555.1 Cebidichthys violaceus | reverse complement strand
ATCTTAACGGCCAGTGGGTTTAAAACCGGTTCACATCCATGCTTCACTATTATTTCTGGCTTTTGAATTTGCGCTGAACCACCAGTTCCATAATAACTTTAGGGAAATGTATAATCAGATAGCATTACGCCAAAATCAAGAGCTCCTAGCCTTTGACACGTATGCCTGCTCTAAGAAAGGGGATATTGTCCTAAATGTGTGGGCTGTCTGCCGGCATGCACGGGTCGATATATCCCGGGATTATCTTCCATCTCATCAGAAATGCTGCAACGGAAGTCGTTTCTCCCTAAAATTCATTTACAGGCTCGTGTCCTTTGCTTTTGCACTTATAAAAACTCCAAAGAACTGGGTCTAAAAAAGATTTTTAAAGTTTATAATTATGTGAAAAGATGAAAATAGTATAACCTTTTTAAACATTATTACAATTAAATTATAATTGTATAGTATTAAATTGGTAACGAGAAACACAACAGCTGAGTTATTGTGTTTCTGGTTTTTATTTTGTTTATTCTAATGGGTGTTTCTTTTAAGTGATGTTCGCCGATTTAAGGTCAAAGTTCACGTAAGTCATCATGACTGATGTTAAAATGACAGAGAGAGAGAGAGAGAGAGAGAGAGAGAGAGAGAGAGAGAGAGAGAGAGAGAGAGAGACTTAATCTAGTGCTTTGTAAAAACAACACTAGTCAAGAGATTGTGACATGTGGCCATTATGGGCAAAGCTGGGCAAAATGTAGACGTGCGCTCCTCCAACCGGGAACCTTGATGTTGAAGTGACGACACCTTATCTTTCCGCGCTCCGCTTCGGAGAACAAAAGTACTGTATGGTAGAGTAAAAAAAAAGAAAACACAGAGCTGGAAACGGGCGTTGAAAGAAGACACTTTGTTTGAACAGCTTCAGCCGTGCAACACCTCCAGCCCCCGTCTTCCCCTCCGCAAGTCTGCTGCCCGAGAATAAACCTAAACCAACATCTTTTCTGCCTTTCATACTTTCACTAGTAGCTTCAATATTCCCCCTCGTACAGGTTCAGGTGCTACTGCAGTGCGCTCGCTTGCATTTTATTGTATTTTTCTAACTCTTATTATTATTATTATTATTATTATTATTATTATTATTCTAATAGCAGTATGATGGCATATTTTAGTGCCTTTGTCTTCATCTTGTAGCATTATTCATCTCACAGCTGATGTGTTGTATTATAGGATTGATTTGTGAAAGTAGCAATCATGCATAATTATAAACCATAAATCATACTGATGAGGACTTGGCAGCGTCGGGCTGACATGTGAATGGGTGGAGTAGTATTTGGTTTGAATGCGTAAAACAACAGCTAAAGAAACATAATGGTGCAGTAATGAATTATCTTGCAGGCCCGGGCGGCTCTAATGTGAGTGCAAATATGAAAAGTGCACAAAGAGTGTGAACTGTCTCCCTCCTGTCTGTGAACTCGAAAGATCGGTCGCACCTTGTCGGGCACAGCTTCTGGTCAATTACACACGCAGCTCAAAGCTCACACTTTGTAATTAAGGAGGACTGGAGTGCATGTGGGTCCACTCAAAACAAGCCTTTAGCGGCTCGTGAGGAGACATAACACCGAATAGTTGGTCTCTCACCAAACCAACTCCGTAACCCCACAAAGAGTTGTGATTTTGGGCTCCTCATACTTTCACTCTTGCTTGTTTCTAATAAGGTTCGAGATGTGAACTTGAACTGGCATCGTGTGTGTGCGCCATGTGTGCCGCCAGTGGAGGGAAGGGGGGGGGGGGGGGGGGGGGGGGGGGGGTCTATTAAACATGTTTTTGGGCAGAAGATATTATGAAATGCTGCAGCGTTGAAGAAAAGTCCTAACAAGACGCCCTGGTTATGAACGCTGACGGGATTCTGGCCAAATAAAGGAGAAACAAAAGCAGGAGAGGAATCAGGATCAGCAGCCGGACAGGTGTGAACTAGTCGTTTTTCTCGCCCAAATTCATCTGCAGGCTTCTTAATCTCTCACCGCGGGGTGAGGATGTTGCGGAGATTAAACGTCACGTGTTCAACAACTGTCGGCAAACAATCGTGTAGAAAAGAAGTTAATGCCACTTTGCCCGGGAAACAAAGCCATTAAAGAATCAGCAGAGAATGTTGAGTCCTGGCCTCGTGAAGATCACATCCATTCACGTATACTATAGAACATTACGGGTTAAAGAGTTGTTCTGACCCGAGCTCTGCTTTTGTTCCACGACTGAGCAAAGTAGTGAGTTGTTATTGTCTTCATAATTGCAACACCGCACAACCATTAGCACCAAATGCATTTTACACACACGTGTTTCATGCAACGTTAGCGAATAATAGAGTTTTGATTATTTAATTTATGCAGCCTATTAATTTAATAACATAAAATAATGGGGAGGATTTAATGTTAAACAAAATGTGTCCTGCGTGATTGCAACATATATCATTGTTTTGCGTTTAGTTCACTAAGCTGTTTTATTTGCATCTTCGAACTGAATGATTCAACATAATTCTTTTTATATTTTCCATTTGTATCTAAAACAATTACAGCAAGATTTACTATATATATATATATATATATATATATATATATATATATATATATATATATATGTATATATATATATATATATATATATATGTATATATATATATATATATATATGTGTGTGTGTGTGTGTGTGTTTGCTCTAGGTCAGGCCGATGCTATTTATTTTTTTCAGCTTAAATTTATTTGAACTAATATAATTTAAATTAATAAAAAAGTCACAAACGTTTTCTTTTTTTGTGGTTATCTTACGTTAATACTTTGGATTTGTTGGGTCTGGATTTGAGTGTCGTTCATTTTATAATAGAGCAAGAAAATAAGCAGCAACGTTTAAAGAAATAGGCAAAACAACACAGAAGACATGAAGCTGATTTGTATTGTAATTTTATATTAATTATTGTGTTTGGATCTTTCACTCAATTATCACAAACTCTCATTAAAATACAATCATATTTAAGTATAATTGGTAGCCTGTGCTCGGCTTTATAAGGGCGTGTTTTAAATCCTTTGCAAACTTATTATTTATTTCCACTAAACCTATTATTTTATAATAGTATACCTGCTCCTTTGGAACAATAAGAGAGAGGATTTTAATCAATTGACTTATTTTTTTTAAATTCAGTGAGCCCTTGTCGATAGGCACGTGATAATGAAACTGCAGAGACGATTGATAAAGCATTACAGCTACAAACCTTTTATCTCCCAATATCTTTTTTTTTTAAGGGAAGAAAAAAAACATAATTGTATGTGAATCACAATGCATTTTCTTGCATTACCCGAAATTATTTGAAGAAGTGTTCTGAGTTTGAAAAAGGGTCTCATCTCAGTGGATGCACATACCATCCTTCAGCTTATTTAATGCTCTCAAATCACCTAAATTGGAGATTTGAAGATATCCATTTAACCTGGGTCTTTTTGCTAAGTGATGTTAACGCAAACGCACTCCGTAGAAATGTCAGGAACAGTGATGATAGTTATAATGTGACACAATATTGCTCCCAGTGGGGAAATTCTCTTTTCACTTAGAAACCCTTCAGGGAGGTCAGGGGTCAAACTTTTATAGCAGCAGCCTCAGAGCTGGAAGAGATTCGCTGTTCTAACAGAGAGGCTTCTCGACTCCGGCCCTCTGGGTCATGGACGGTTTGTCAAACCACTGTGCCATTTTGAAGATGAAGTTCACTGGCTTTAAGACGACCCGAATCAGTGTTCAGACGAGATGTGCAGCAGAGCTCTGATCCCATCGCTGTCCCAGTAAATTGTCATAAATTTAAGGTTGAGTAGCTGTCAGGGATGACAGTACAGTACACAACAAATATTTCTGGAAACGATTCATTGCCACTTGTTGCCTAGAGAGGTTGGCGGTTGCACTAAGAAGCGAGTGAGACAGCTGGGATTTACAAAACTGATGTATACTGCGACTGCAAAGTGTAAACTGTTTGAGTCAGACGACAGAGAGGAATATCAACCGGTTGCACCATCACTATCATTATATGCTCACTTCTCACTGCAGGCTTCCACAGCAAAGAGGCACCCCTTTATTTAAACCTTTAAGTTGAGTAAGGCCTGGACTTTTACGTTAAAAAAAAATACTATTTTATCTTGCAGTCACTTCTCCCTTCCATATAATGTGTTTATTATATTCACTTTTTTCTGTATCTGAACTGAACTGTACATCAACCTCAATTGTTTGTGCAAAGAAAAACGTTTCCCTCTCCTCTGGCTGCAGGTAACACAGATGAATCTGTCCTGTGGAATGTGAATAAATTCCTCTTTGATAATTTAAAAAACATAACTGCATAGTGAAGGAACAGCTGCACGGTAAACATCTTGCTCTAAAATGAAATGTACCAAAATACACAAAGTTCTCCCTCAACCTTAGAAAATAAGTTGTAACAATTTAGTATGAAACAAAATGCACAACATATGTTTAGTTTTTTCCATAACACAGATCATAACATCTTTAAAATGTGTATTAGCTTATTAAAATCATTAAAATAGCTTCAGTGAAACAAACCCACGTAGTGAACAGTACCTGCTGAGCTGAGGGAGTTTTTGGCTGCGTCTAAATATAACACGGATTCAAATAAAAGTGAAAATGGTTCACAGGTGGTCTGTTCCTGATACAGTAATGCTGACAGGCAGCACAGGGTCAGTGCTCTCAGGCATAGATAAATAGATCAAATCATGCACATGCACACAGAACACCCAGACAGACAGAAGAATAGTTCATCAGTAGTATGATGGTGGTTTATTTTACTGAAGTCCTCGCTCTAAAAGGCACTAAAGCCTGGGACTGAAACGTAAACGTTGAAGACTGAATGCTGATTTGAACATTTAAAACACAGGTTGGGAACCTGTTATCACTTCAAGATATTAGTGTTTTCTGCTAATGGTGGTTTTCAAAAGCAATCTTTGAAAATACCTTTACTTTTTAATGAATATATTCCAGAATTACACATTTGGCCTGATTAGCCTGACTCATCAAAATAATCAATAATCAATAAATAAATAAATAGCAAGCTTTTGACAAAATCATACCGTTGG
The DNA here is from genome assembly GCF_023349555.1 of Cebidichthys violaceus. Lineage (NCBI taxonomy): Eukaryota > Metazoa > Chordata > Actinopteri > Perciformes > Stichaeidae > Cebidichthys > Cebidichthys violaceus. Next base: position 278,338 of record NW_027176315.1, on the reverse strand, counting down.
AAATGCTTTCCTTGCAATTTTCCCAAGACATATGAATCTCTTCATTTTGTGTTTCTATTTAATTGGACGACACTCTGCAGGTTGATGAGCACATTAATTTCAGCCTCTGCTCAGCCATTATGCATTTTAAGTGTATCAGGTGTGTCCCATAAAACAGGATAAAACAGTAGGGGGTTCGGGGAGTGAGGGGGGGGGGGGGGGGGGGTCAGGGGGGTGCACGGTGTAGAGTTACGGTCAAAAAAAGAGAGGGAGAGAGAGATATGGCCTGGGGAGTACGAGCATTAATGCACTCCCTGTGTGCTGGACGCGTTCTGTTACAAAACACACACTCTCACAAATACATAAGCACACTGCGGGCGCCCTTTGCTCGAGTGAAAGGTCACCTGGCAGACCACGTCCTGACTTCCATCGCTGCAGCTCTCTCCGGAGACCTGAGACAAGCAGAAACACGCCAGCGAGAGCCAAACATCGAACTTCTTTAGCTTCTTTATCTTAAACAGTTCAACGGTTACTTTAAGTCGTACCACTTATGAGCAGTAGACAAGTATTAATAAATGGTTTTCAACACACTATAATGTACTTGTACACCGCAGACACCAAGCACATTTGAATTGTTTATTAATGTACAGTATTTACCAGCAATTACACATTTTTCCATGAAGACATATTTGATATAATGTATGCACTGTACTATTTTTATTCATTATCTGTTTATACACCAGCCTCCGCTTATGGGTGCTCACAGGAGGAGTTTCAGTTGTTAACAAATATAAATATATATATATTTTTGCTTACAACTACATTGTAGTGTGTTATAAGCCATGTATTGATATATTATATACTGCTTATAAATGCTGAACAGGGGCACTTAAAGTAAAGTGTGTAACTTATAGATTATTTTGAGTGTGTCTTTGTTTGAGCGTGTGTTGTGACGTAAAAGGTAAAGAAACAAAGTGTAGTGTAGTGTGTGTGTGTGTGTGTGTGTGTGTGTGTGTGTGTGTGTGTGTGTGTGTGTGTCTATACACACACTTGGGGTTAAGAAGGGCTCACCTGGGCTTTTCCCCCTTACTGTAAATTCCTAGATGGAAGACAGACACGGGCTATTCTGATCGCATTAAGTTCACTCAGATGGCTTTTCCAGCTATTGTCACTTGACACCGTTCCATTAAATCTGTCCAGCGTAAAGATTAACTGCCCCATTCTTTATGCTTTCACTGGGTGTTCACTCTGAACACCAAAGGGCAGGTTAAATCATGCACACGATTTTCATAGCGGGCTGTATTTTACGCTCGGCCTATCTAGCTTTTTTACTTGATGTTATATCAACTAGCAGCACAGAGTGTCACTCAGATAAATTGTTGTAAGAACTAGTCCATTCATCAGTTTAGTCCCCCTGTTCATTATTGTTAGTAGCAGTCATCTGATAGTTCAATAACCTAAAAATGTTGATGTACAATTTGTCCAGCTTCTTTTTGTTTATTTATTGGTTGTTTTTTTAACCTTCCGCGATCCTTTCAGTTTAATTTATGAAATGTTGACAAGGCAGTGATCTGTAGCTTAAAAACACTCAAGTTTTTAAACTTGAGTCCTGAAACATGGCAGCATTCAACATATTAGGCAAAGCATGACGCTAAGACTATAAACTCTGAATAACAGGTCATTTAAGAAAATTAATAAAATGTGTAAGACAATCTAAAATCTTTAATTCCATCGTTAATATGACAACATATTTCAGATATATTGTTAAATACTGTACATGTATATGTATACGTGTACATTATATATAAGTATACACTACTCACAGCTCCTCTGGGTCATGGTGGGACTCTACCTCCACTAATAGTGGTTTAAATTACTATCATAATGGATATGATCACTAAAATGTCATAGTAATAAGTTTAGGGTATTTTTATGTGTTCCTCACATTCCCTCATGTGAACTAATTTGAATTGTTTTCAACTATTTGTTGCTTGATGTAATTAAAGGTGATGCAACTCAGTCACACTCTGCCGTTGTCTGTTCCAGCTCTGAAGCGGTTAAAGGGAACTGCTCTAATTGTCATCAATGAGTATTGGTGTTGATGGTGAACACTAGGCCTGTCTGTTTCAGTGTGTACAGTTCAGGTTCATATGTTTCCAGCTAAACACACCAACGGGTTCAACCTGCCAGACTGTTGACTCAGTGTGTGCGTGTGTATGAGTGTGTGTGTGCGAGTGTGCGAGTGTGTGAGTGTGTGAATGTGTGAGTGTGTGTGTGTGTGTGTGTGTGTGTGTGTGTGTGTGTGTGTGTGTGTGTGTGAACACGCTTTAATATTGTAACTGTAAAAAAGAAAATGGAAGAGGATTTACTGTTTTTAAAGACAAAGTTTGCATGCAAGGTGCATAGTAGACTATAATGGATGGTGCAGCATGCAATTTGTAGATTACATCTTTATTAGCCCTCACAGTTAGGTGAGCAACAGTTCAGGGGCAAACTGTGTATACCATAAAAAAACGAATTAGTTTGTCCTGCCCTTACCACTTGTGGCCTTTAACATGTATTCCTTACTCCTGAGATGGGAAGGTTGTAAGCATAGCATTCAATCTGTAAATGGAGGAGAAAGGGAAGATGAGGTGAGTATAAATGAAGGCGTCTGCTTTATGAACACAAACATATATGATCCTATGGCACCAATAAACACAGTGACTTGAGACATGAAACCCTCCGCTCCTCCGCTCACACACTGTGCAGACACACACACACTGTGTTCACTCCACTTAGTACTGTGTACATTTGTTGGAAGAGAAACAAAACCTCAGAACACACGTGATGAAAGGTGACCGTTTGGTTTTTTTCTCCATGATTTAGGGGGGAAAGCAGCGGAGTTCTGAGCAAAGAGACTGAAAAAAAAAAAAAAAAAAGGCTGAAAAACCTGGTTTGAGCTGAACGCTGCTTCCGCCTGGTGATCAGAAAGTGTAACTGCACGTGTGTAGAGAAGGCAACCAGACCCCGATAACAGTGATGGACACACAACATGAAAAGGTAGCAGAGCTTGGATCTGATACTACAGTAGGTGCACTGTGGTGAAGCAAAATCCGCCTCTGTGCTGTCAAAAAAGTAGGATATGTGATAATTAAAAACAATTCAAAAGATTATAAGGGTCACTAAAATATCTACACACCTTCGTCAGGTGTATACGGAGAGATAAGTGGAGCTAATTATATGGAAACGTTTGAATTTGTTTTGGATCCCTTCTGCTTTTATTGTCCTGTGTATGCATGGAACTCATACAAAAGAAAGTAAAAAAGTCATATTGGGCCACCGTGTATAAATGAGGGTTGGATGAATGAATAAGAAAACAAATGAATCTGTCTATAGAATTAGCTCCTCTTATCCCTCTAACCTGACGAAGGGGTTAAGATGTAGAGTGTTTTTGTAACCCATGTGATATTTGATCGTCTTTTTGCATTTTTCTCTCAAGGTATCACACTTTGACAGTACAGGATATACAAAACAGCAACTGAAATGAAGAGTATGGAGTTGCTGGTATTGTTTTGCATACTGTGGTCTGCTCAGATGTGAAGGGGAATTCTTACTTTCTCCAGATCATGTTTCATGTGCTATGAAAAGTAGAACTCACAAGAATAGATTTTTAGTATTTTCAGTTTAGTTACACCAAGTGTTGGTAGTCTGTCAATGTACTTTAATATGTTTTATGTCAAAGAAAGCTGAGAAAAGCTTATTTGCACAAACGGGCCGACTCATCTCATGCGTACGGCGCATTGTTGCCTTCCAGAGCAACCGGAATATGTTTTAATAACTGAAAGTTGACAACTTCTGTGATGAAAAAAGACAAGGTGATGGAGAGGGATGCTGTCTGATAGCAGATCAAATATTACTAGTGGGTATAATATCAGTACAACAGTCCTAAACATCTCACAAATCCACATTCTTGTTTCATTTGTGTTCTCATAAAAAATGACATAAAATAGCCCTCTGGTTTCCAAGCTGTGGATTCCAGTTGTTATTCTTTTTTCCCCTCACCCAAAGCATTGGCAGCTGCTTGAAGTCTCATTTTTGCTTTGTTGCCGTTCACTTGCTGCTTGATTAGCTTCTCCGCTGCGCTTCAAATGCTCCTGGGTTTCAGCCAAAGCAATTTTGTAGTAGTGAGAAATGCAGAAAGCATGCCACGGGTATAATTTCACGACACAATGAGAGGTATAGGCATAGAGAGGGGAGGAGGGGGGGGGGGGAGAAATGTGTCAGTGACCTTAAAGCTTGTGTACACACCATTTGTAATTTATTGCACACTTGACTTCACACACGTGTAACTACTGGAATCTATCAGGAAGCCATGAATGCCATTGAGGGCTGGTGGACAAGAGGGAAAGGCTGTGTGTTCTTTAGAGTGGAGTAGTGAGTATTCTGTGTAGTGTATCCTGTTGTGTTCAGTTTCACTTCCATCTCATCATTTCACGAATTAAGACTCATGATGACCCCCTGTGGTTAAAGTAAATATATGTCTCTTAATTATTGCCAGACTCATGTTTTGCATAACAGTGAAAAATAATTCCAGGTTATCCTCAGTCAAACGATCCTTCTTTAGCAATGTCCTGAATGAGTTCCAAGTAATGTGAGCCATTATTTCAGCGTGGACAAAGTTTGGATTCTGGTTAAAAACACGTTCTCTGAGTAAATGTGAGTCGTTGTAGTTCACTAGGTGGCAGTGTAACATAATGAGACGGCCGCATGCTCTACAAGTACAGACTCAGAAAAACAGTGTGAATACAAGAGTATGTTCCTGTGTGTGAATTAATACACACACACACACACACACACACACACACACACACACACACACACACACATATACATACATACAGTGTTTACACTCTGCATGCGTGTGACATTTGAATGAATGAGCAGGAGGAAGTGATATCTTAATCCCAGAACAAACACTATCTGCCGTCCCACTCATCTCTCCTCCCCGGGGCTTTACAGGCCACCAGTATTCTGGGGAGGATTACATGAGGGAAATCAAAAGGGTGCACATTTGCACATCGCCCACTGACATCGTCACACCAACAACAGACACCACTGAGTTAAGCCAATTGACCATTTACACAGCTCTCAACCTCTCCCTTTGCCCTCTCTCAATTCTCTGCAACTGCTCGCATTTGGTTTTGATAGTGTGTGTGTGTGTGTGTGTGTGTGTGTGTGTGTGTGTGTGTGTGTGTGTGTGTGTGTGTGTGTGTGTGTGTGTACGCAGCAGAAAGCAAGGGAGATACTAACAAAAAGCCAAAGATTTGATGTTGGACTATCAACAGCATATTGTTAAAACTAAATTATGAAATTATACAGTATATCCCTAATAAAGAAGATCTTGAGAATTAGGTTAATAATTATTCAGTGTATCTTCCTTAAATGAAAGACTAATTTAGATATTGCTTTTTCCACCATTGTTGCTAATATTTGTGATGTATGAACTCCTCATGAGCGATGTAAGTGTGATGTCTTTGTCTCTCCTTAGATGTGTCTGTGTGATCATGTTCACCACCAGAATGAATCACCTTTCTGATGAGCTCCACAACATTCCTGAGCTGAACGTCAACGCCTGAACTTGTGAAGGATATTGGATGTTCTCACCGGTAACTGCTCCTCTTTTATCCACCTCCACCGTCATACAGCCGGTCTCTGAGCTCTGAACAACTGGGGCTGTGTTATGTGTCTCCTTACGGGAGCTGTGCAGCTGCCGGTGCTTGCTGAACTGGACAGAGTGAGGGGAGTGCGGAGGACAAGGCCGGTGCCTGCTTCAATAATGCATGTGTTTTTGGAGGCTACCTCGGGACAGTGGCTGTTTTAAAGAGCCGCTTTAAAGATACTCCACGGCCGACTCTTGTACAGGAACCTATTAAAAATAGAAAAAGTGGTCCGGACAAAACAGCATGCTTTAGCTGAGGGCCTCCAGAGCCCTGAGCCGGTTATTAACCTGCAACTTACATCTTACATGCGCCTCTTAAGTAGATGCTCTCATAGACAATAAATTGCGAAGCGTGAATTCGAAATAGGAATGTCATTAAACTTTCTCCCTTTTTTTTCCAGATGGTTAATCTCCATCTGAGAGCAGCTATGACAAGCAAAACCTTTCAGTTGGATACAGGGAGCTGAATGTGTGAGGAGGGAGCGTGGACAATGGAAAATTTCAATGAGGAGACTATAATTTGGCTTCTCATACAGTATTAAGGTATGCTCTTTATGTTACCACAGAGTGCAACGTTTTTGTTTATATATAAAAATCCATTTTATTTATTCATCTGGCTATTCCCATTCTATGGGTCCTTTACAATGTACAGGCTTTTAAAAGGAATGCACGTATCATTTTCTCCTAAAGTGCATTTTTTACCTCGAGGCTCTATTAGCTAATAAGTCTGTGATAGTTGGATGTATCTCCATCTCACCACTGAGCTGGTGGAGCCGTAAACCGACTCCAGTGACCCAAGATAAAGTTTGCTGGTACACTCGACCTAAAACCAGGCTGAAACCGTTTTAGGACACATGAGTGGTACAAAGTGAAATGAAAAAACATATTGCTTATGGCATTTAACATGCTGAGATACCCTTCTCCTCCTACACAGATTTAATAGTGGATTGAAGCCTAGTTGCCGCAAGCATTTTACTGTCCATTTACAGTGAAACCTTCTCTGTTGCCTGCTCTCTGTCCTCTTCTTCCCCCTCCCCGGCTCTCCATAATAGGGGAGTTAAACTCTAAAAGGCCGCGCTCCAGCGGACACCATTATGCCTCCCCTCCTCACCACCAATCCCACCATTTCTCTCTCACACACACACACACACACACACACACACACACACACACACACACACACACACACACACACACACACACACACACACACACACACACACACACACACACACACCAGTCAGTCACTTGGCTCCTTGGCAGCCTCAGTAAAACTCTGGGTATCAGTTTTGAAAAATTAACCATGGATCGGGGGTTCCATTACACTCTCTGGCGTCTGAATCCTTGATCTAGAACTAAATGGAGAGGCCGGTTCAGTGTTCCAACATCATTTGACTTTCATGCAATGAAACTTTAATGAATGTGCCCTGTACAGTGTGCGTACAGTATTATATGTGTATGTGTGTGGGCAGCATGACTTCACCGGTCCGCAGTTGTCCCTGTAGTGCAAGCCTGTGGATGTATGTTCGTGCTCACACTGACATCAACTAGAGCACAAGGAGGATTTGACAGAGAAGTCCCAGCTGAAACAGTGGTCCTGCCTCGATACAGTGGAAGAGAGCCAGGCAGCGCTGTCACTAGTGGGGTAAAAACACTTACTCTACTGCTGGCTCCATCAGAACAAACTCATGTTGAGCTGCCATTATTCAAACACAGACATTACAAAGACAAACGTGTCAGTCTGACATTTGGGGAAATGTTAAGTAATGCGTAAGACATCTACAGTGTTCACATTTATTGTAATGCAGCAGCCATACAAAATATAAAATAAAACAAAAACAGGTTCAGTGGATCTTTGCATTCCAATTCGGAGGCACTCGACGTGAGAGGAAGGGTTTGGAAAGACATGCTTTGGGGGTCATGCTTCTTCCACAAGATTCCTCTAGATGGCAGTCGAGGAACACGTTTGGCTCTCTGATCCGCTCAGCCTTCACTCGGGCCGGCTTTGCCCCCGTCGCTGTCCCCTCGCTGCGGACCCCCAGACTTTCCTCTGGTCGGGGCTGTTGGTGAGCTTGGCATCCCGTGTAATCCATCCTATAGCTTTGTAAATGGAGGTTAAATTGATAAGGACATCCAGGCCTCAGTCAATCCCCGACCTTTTGTTAAGTGCATGGGCACAAAAACGAGGCGTGTCATCGCGCAGGCTTTACTAAAGCCGAGGCTTTTTTTTTGTTTTGTTTTGTTGTTACGGCGTGTCACATAGTAGGCCAATCAAATATGATAAACCGATATGGTGCAATGTATATTTTAAAAGTATGGCTCCAATGCATATATGGGTGTTAAGGGCATTTAATAGGATTTGCGCTGAAAATCTGTAATTGGCTGACAATTTCATATTGTTCACATAAACAACAAATGGCCTGCTTTGGTCAAACTATGATACAATGATAATGTTTCTCTCAGAAATATCCAGAATATAACACCAGTTTCAGGTGGTCTGTTTAGATACAAAATCTGTAACTTCGTTATATAACATGGTCATTTCAGTGTTACCTCTCAATGGGCCTCTCTTCAGCTTTTGTGTGGGAGTAAGACAATAGCAGAGGCCACTTTTATTTTTACTTAATATTTAGAGGCGTATACTACACTCCATCCATTAATCTATTTCTCTTTAAAGATGCATTCTAATGCAAACGGCCTTTGGTGGCATCATGCCGATGGACGTGTTTGACCCGGAAAGCTCGTTTCCGGACGGATTCGTGTTTAATCTTCTGAAATCTTAACGGTCACAGAAAAAAAAAAAAAATTAGGAGTGTATGTGTGAGGTGTGCGGGCACAGCGGAACCGGGTGTCCGTGTCCAGGTTCATCCGGTGCGTTCAGTACCAGAGCAGACAGCAGCTCCAGCTGACAGACAATAGCCTCCAGCACCAGTGCAGCGAACAATCACCAATTCATGGAAGGAAAAGGAGGAGTAAAGGGGGGATGTGTCACCAAAACGCACCAAATCCGAGAGAAAAGGATGGAGTCTGATGTAGTGGTTTCTTGAAGGCGAAAGTGGCTTTTATTAGGCCAATGTATCTGTTTGTTTTTTGTTTTTCTTTTAAAAGCATGAACCATTGCAGCAGAAATACTTTATATACTTTTAAATGACCTCCTATTCCAAGATATGATTCATTATTGTGTTTGTTAAACCTGGTCAAGTCGATTGATGAAGCACATTTGCTTAAAAGCTGTCTATTTAAGTTTGTTAATTATAATCTTCAACCAAACAAACATGGGTGGGAAAGGGGATGCAGCGTGTAAACCCACAACACGGAGGGATTTCATTGTAATTATTCATTGTAGCTTAATTCTGAAGATAAACTCCCACACCCTTCGCTTTTATTTCTGGCACATGTGTGTGTGTGTGTGTGTGTGTGTGTGTGTGTGTGTGTGTGTGTGTGTGTGTGTGTGTGTGTGTGTGTGTGTGTGTGTGTGTGTGTGTGTAACGTCTGCGTGTCCGCGGCGCGGTTCTCAGTGCATACATCAGTGCTGTACTGTGCCGTGCCATGCTAAGGAGGCCTGAGAACGGCGGTAGAAAACACAGGTGCTGGGGCTCTATTTAAGCTGCTCAGCCCTCTGTCCACTCGGTGTGCACAAGGCGAGAGATCACAGCCTGCACCAAGCGCCCCCACCCCAACACACACACTCTCACACACACACACACAACCTCCATATGTGCTGTCCATGTAAGGCCATACGCGTGCACGTGTGCGCGCGAGAGAGAGAGGGGTGGGGGGTGGTCATGTTCGCTTGAGTAAGCCAGAGTTGGGTTGCTTTCATGTTATGCTTGTTTTAAAAAGATGAGGCTTGTGCAATGGCAGTCCACACTAATAAGCATTAGACTGAAGTATTTCTTGACACCCCCCACCCCCCCACCACACACACACACACACACACACACACACACACACACCTCCCATCCTGACTATGAAAGAGAGAGAGTATGATCCCATCTGTCTCTACGGTAGCCCACATATAAAGAAAGCCATACACCGCTGATCCCGTATCTTTGCCTCCTGCCTTGTGAGACCTCCAAATTACAATTTAATAGGAGAACATTTCCAAACGCTGCCCTTGTCTTAGAGTGAGTGTATGGGCGTGTGTGTGTGTGTGTGTGTGTGTGTGTGTGTGTGTGTGTGTGTGTGTGTGTGTGTGTGTGTGCGCGTGTGCGCGTGTGCGTGTGATAAATGGTGAGCGTGAAAGACAGTCTGTGTGATGGGTTTGGGAGGGGGGGATGATCAGTTGACAACAAGCAGCAGGTGCATGGCGCCTGGCATTGGTAAAAACGCGCACAATATGCGCACATCGGACACGGACACAATCGAAATGATAGGAAACGTCTAAATGTCACACATCTCGCGACGTTTAGCTGTTTGCAACCACGCCAAATAATGCAACTGTTGTCCCGACCCCATGAACACATCACTATTAGCATATTTTTATACCATTCCAGCTGAGTTTATTGAGTTTTATTGTGCTTTTCTAAGCTCTTATAACCACTTTAATATTACTAAAATCATGTAAGAGGCTGCAACTATATTCTGTAATTGCTCTAAAATGTGTTGCAGTTAATTGTGATTTAAGGGGGATGGTCAGGTGAAAATATGAGGTGTAATTAATGCAGACTCGGTTTTTTTGACCTTAGAAAGGATGCCTAATTGCTGCTAATATTTCACATAATAACCTAGAAAAGGAGAACAGTAGCTGTCCGTCTGAAACACATAATGTCAGGTCATGGTCTTATAACTTAGTATGAATTACCGCTCAGTCAGGAGGAATGCTGCGGCCCCGCGTCTTACCTATTGAAGAAGGGAGAGTGAGAGCACGAAGTTTAGTCCAAAGGGCCCCGCTCATTCCTGCAGCGACAGCCGCGCTGCTGAGGCTATAGGAGAAGTGGTGCTCTTTGGGCGCTGCATGAATACACACCAATAGGAAAGTTGTGTTCAGTTAACCGGTGAAATCCGAGAAAAAACAGGGCAGGGCAAGTATTTCTCACCGCCAGACTCCGGCTTAATAGTCCCCCCTCCTTCCTCTTGTTGGACTGACAGTGCCTGCGTTAACTTCGGTAAACAAGATGTTGTGGTTTGAAATGAAAAGGAAGGTAAACTATGACCTCTAATCGGATCATCGCGGCGCAAACAACCATCAATCCAAACAAAAAAATGTTGTTTTTTTTTATGTTTTTCTTTTCAGAAGAGCATTCACGTGTACTCTCTCTCTCCTCTTAAACTTTAAATCACTTTGACTTTAAATCTGGAAGTCATAAAAAAAAAAAAACAACCTAATCGTCTTTATGTTGTTGACGCTCGCGCAAATCTTGTTTGACAGACGCACTATAGCACACATAAATGCCAAACAACTTCAGGAAGCGAAAAGAGAAAGAAAAAAAACATGCGAGTCTCCATTGTTGCCGCACTTGCCTCACATTCTCGTTTACTCTCATGAAAGTATCACACACAGAGATTACTCCTCGCTAAGTTCCTTTGTCTTGTGATCCATATTTGAGTTGACAGATCACGAACAAGAGCTCCCCCACTGTTAATGACCCCAGTCGGCAACAGATAGACTCACACTTCCAGCACTTTTTTACTGCTGCCACTCTGTCCTACAAACGTTTACAGCGAGGACCATCACGTATCTGCTTACATGCGTCTCGTGTACATGGTTAAACACGTCCGCCTCGAAAATCACTATCATATTTAATAAATATTGACATTAATGTGTCTCTGGTGTCACACCCTATAGCGTCTAATTCCTATAATATTTTTTGAACACATAGTTTGTTGGTGCATTTATGGAAATCCATTATGAATATATTATTTGAATAGACTATTTGTACATAACGGACCCATGAAGGGTGCACAAGTCGACTGCAAAGTTTCAATCTTTTGCTGACTTTTTTTTTTTTAAAAACAGTATTTCAAACAAACACTTCGCTTTTATAAAAAAAAAATGTCTCTCTCAAGTAATTTAAGTTTATATCAGCATGTTTACACTGCGTTTCCACAGCCTTGGGATAATGAACGTAACGTCGCGCAAATGAAGCCCATTCATGGCTTGTTTTGTATTCATGAGTCCCTATCTGTGGCTCCATCTCTCAGATAGAGCTCTAATCCTCGTGTCCTCCTTTGCCGATAAAAAAAAAAAAATGCTCTTCAGTTTACGATTAATTTAATCTCAATCATAGCCGGGACTTGTCGCTGCCAATAAAACTTGTGGAGTGCGTAAATGGAGAGGCGGGGGGGGGGGGGGGGGGTGATAAGGGTCTGGTGGTGCGGCGGTGCCATGGCCCCTCGGTGCTCTTGATAGGGCCTATCTGTCTCTGCCAGGCCGATTTAAGACCCGGAATGGGTTTAAAATATGATACAGATTTACCTCATTTGCAATCGACTGCATATGAGTGCGGCGGTTTGTTTCAGCCAGGCGGGGAGCTGAGCTTTGCGTTTGTCTGCACCTCGGTTATTTCAGGATCACAGGCCCATTGAGTCGCAGGGCTGAGGCTTTTGACACACTTGTTTTTGTGTTTTGATTGGTATCCGTCTGAGGGAGACTTATGCATGCAAATAGCTTATGCGCACATTTCATCCAGTGGAGACTGATAACATTATGGAGGAGAAAAACATAACCCATAGTCAGATCTAAAATATCCACAACACACTCTACTATTTAGAACAATTTTAACTTTTGTCACTGGATCTCAGATTTAGCCGAGCGGTTTTCACTTTACAACAATGAATCAATTATTTAAACAACTATTTGTATGAGCTATGATTCAATTTCAGGTTGTTTTTTTGTTTTGTTTAGTTTCTTACACACCCGTGCCCATTTCCTGCTTTGTTAATAACTTGTAGCAATTAGATTAACAAATGAGTCTGAATAAAGGCACACCTTTGTGGCAAAATTGGTTTCCCGGTCTCTATTCTAAATGTTAAATATCCCCGTTTAGACTCTTTTGCATGCGCATTTATTCCCACGCACATACCGCCCGTTCAAGCTTTCAGACTTTGTACAAATTTGCCAAACATCCTGTACAAATATGTAAACATCCTGACACCACGGTAGGCCTACAGCACTTGTGTTACACTTGTTCGAACAGTAAAGTTTCAGTTGTCTTATTATAATCATATGTCAGAGAGAAATCTGTCCTGCAGGTTTTCCCTGTTCTAATAGTCCTGCGGTCTCCCTGAGCCAAACAGCAGCCTCTATCCTACTTTCTGTTGCTTAATACACGACTGCAACACTCACAAACACTCGGCGCGTATCACAGAGTTGCCTGCAGTTAATACAGGCAACTGAGGAAATCCTCAGCGCTGCTTAGGAAGCAGGAATCTTTCAATCCATCCAACCAAAACTATAGCTCCTGCAACAGTGTCCTAAAGCAAATGTGCCCTAGTCTGCAGCATAATTGGTTGGGGATTTAGATGGAAAAGGGACTGCAGGAGAGAAAGCCTTTTTTTTTGGAGGGGGAAATGGTTCTCGTCCGAAGAAGAAAAGCTCTTTTCAGCGGGCCACAATGGGAGATTGGGACAGGGGAGGAGTCCCATCGTGATTAGCCCATTTAATGGCGCGTTTACTTAATTTCTGTATTCACTAGCAACGGTAAACAAAAGGGGAAATAGCACTCACATTTTTAAGTGCTGCATGACGTTGACGTTTGCCAGAATGTGTGCAGTAGACTATAAGGAGGCAGCCGTATATGTAATATATATATATATATATATATATATATATATATATATATATATATATATATATATATATATATATATATATATATATATATATATATATATATATTACCTGCATCACATAAGTTAGAACCACGGGTGTAATGATAAATTAGGAAAGGGGTAAAGTATGACTTCTGGAAAATAAAATCTAAAACATTTTAATACAGCGTTTCGTCACCGTAAAAGACCAAACAGTTTACACCAATATGATGAATAGTTACTCTGTTCCGGAAATAAAAACCAAACTCCTTTTAGGTGAGTTCAGCCCGCTGAGTGCACAACCTGGTCCGGGAACGCATAAGCCAAGCCAAGCATTAATGCTTCCACAATCCAATAATGACCCAATATGAACATGTGTTTAGCCACTTATCAATGCCCTTATCCGTAATCGGATGGAGAGACAGACATCATGCAAAGAGGTATAGCAAATTGAATACTGTATTTGATTTAGAAATGTATGGTACATTAACATAATAACCACGCAAGAAAGAAACATTGAATAGGCTAATGTAAATAAGCGCTTTGAGCGACCCTGGGGCGGCAGAGAGGAGAGAAGGAGGGTGGTGGGGAGGGGTGGGGGGGCAGCCTGCAGACTTGAATCAATGTAGTAATAACAAGCAATTCCACTTTTCATTATCTTTTTTTTCTCTTTGCATAAATGTGACTTGTAACATATCTCATTATCAACCCCCCAGAACACAGCCAAAATCAACAAAAACGCCTAGAGCACTTCAGTTGTAAGTTTTGACAAATATTTTATGTAGGAACACCAAGTCAAGAAAAGTGAGGAAGGGATAGAAAAGAGGATGAGACGGGGGAGAGCATTAATTATGTACAAGCATATTTCTACACGTATATTACAGACCGGGAGAATGATCGCATTATTTGAGATATACATAATTCAATATAAAATTTTGAAAATAAAAATCTGATACAGTCATAAACGGTTCCGTTCGACATTTTTTTGACCATGTACCCCACACAGGCAGTGACAGAAGTGTATTTAAAAAGGTGCTTACGACTTAAAATGATTGTCTGATGAACAAAAGTAAAAACAGGATTGCATCTTGTCTGCATGGCGGCTGCTGCGCCGTCATCATCATCATCATCATCATCATCACCATCATCATCATTAGGACTTAAAACGGAGATGAGGACAAAAAAAAAAAAAAAGCGACGAAGACACCAAGACGATCTGTTTTTATTCCCTCTGATCGATGTTCCTGATGGAAAATCTTGCATTCAGGTTATTCTCCCTGATTACAAAACAAAAAAATAAAAAGACATCATGCAAGTAGTCTAGTAGTAGTGGTGGTGGTGGTGGTGGTGGTGGCGTGGGGGTATGAAGAGGAGGGGAGGCGTGGGTCCTTTGAAAGCGCTTTTTAATAAAAAAAAAAAAAAAAACCGACGTGCTTTTATCTCTTTTTATTTTAATATTTATATCAATCGGTCCTTTTTTCATCCGCGATATTTCATAAGTCTTTTTTTCTTCCTCTCAGGTCCATTTTCCCTGTAAATATTTCTCTTTTTGTTTGTTTTTGTGTGTGTTTTTCCTCCGTATCATACATCGCACTCCGAGTCGCTGGATGTGACGGACAGGATGGACGTCCCAGTATCAACTCTCTCTGCCATACTGGAAACGCTGGTGGTCGGACTGGCCGCGGTTGATGGCGACTCTGCCGAGCTGTGAGGGGTGAGGCCGGCCTCTGACAGGGACCTCATACCGCTCGGTCCTATTGCTTGGTGTTGGAGCCTGGAGAAGAAAAGAAGCCGGGAGGGGAGGGAAAAAAAAAGAAGAAAAAAATGAGCGAAATGGCAATTAGACCTGAGAATGTCCCCCTTCCCCTCCTCCTCCTCCTGCAAAATAGGGGTTCAAACTCGCCTTTCTTTCCCCCTGCCGGCCCCAGCCATGCATGCATGCTTTTATCAAATAGCCAGCTTTCAGGGGACAAAACACAGCACTATTTAGACTCCCGAATGTTGGAGGAAATGCAATGAGTTATTTAGTTTTCTCTACAAAAGTAGGCATGTTCAACGCACAAGTCAGCAATCTGGCATTTAAATTGCGTGACATGTCACTGCAGAAAACTAAGATTTGAATCCAACTTGGTGTCTTTTGAAAAGCAGTTTGTTGGCATTCTGTACAGCAGTCTGTTGCTATTTTGTTTTTGTTATTCTGCTTCATCAGCATTTGCACTACATTTGTTATTTTTCTTCAGTGCTGCACAGTTTTATTTATCTTACCAAGAACCCGTAGAACCCGAGATTCTGCAGTTTCTTTACCAAATTATTGTTATTTGTTCAATAAAATATAGGTCTTGGTCAAAACGCCTAACATCGTGAGGCTTTGACACAGATGGTTTTCAGTGTGATGGAAATGGAAGTGTATGAATGAGTGACGTCGAGATCCAGGTTACTCCAATCATCCTAAATGTTTATCTCCAATCCACTCATGATAATAACTCCATCACGGCGGGATAATATCAGGCTGGAAATATATCTCTTCATTTAGCAAAAAGATTAGAATAGTGTTCATATGGCTTAGTACTCTCCGAGGTATTTTCTAATCAATTATAGCATTTCAATGGAATGATACCACACTTAATGTTATGAATACAGCCTATGTCTTTAAATGTTTTTTTAATACGCACGCTCATTTTAGTCAAGTAATATCTATAATATCTCTGTTATCCTTTGAGATAATCTTTTCCAACAATGCTAAGTAACATGTGATGTAAAAATGACAAATGCACCATAGTACATGTCACTACTATACTGTGCAGCCTAAATAAACCACATAGCTCTGGTAACAAACAAAAACATTTTTTAAATTATTTGCAAAACATGACAATTTCAAATGTATTTAAAGATATATATACAACTATTTAACTTCTGGCTAAATACATATTAAGACGTGTCCAGTCCTGTTTATACTTTTTACTTTTAATGAATGAAATAATTCATATGGTTGTTTATACTTCTATCATCTGAATAGGGGTTGTATGTAATATATATTGATATAAATGCATATTGTTGCAGCACATATTTAGTCATGTATTACATTACTTTCACACAGACAACATAAACAGGCTGTTTTATTTGAAAACTCTGCTCAATAATCGCCTCATCGGTTTAACAGCAATCCAGTTTGTTATTATATTATTATTATTTTATCATTCGTAGTTATTTGAACAACTAACTTGAGTTTTAACATTTATACTATTTTATGTTTATAATTGATAATTCCATATTTTGTTCAAAAATACCAGCAAAGTTAAATTACATCCTTGCCAAAAATGTTTAGTAGAAGTTCTTCTAAATATATTAAAAAAACGTTTTGTATTTCCAAAAGACAGTTTTGGATATTTACAACAGCGTAAATAGTATTGTCGATGTTCATCCTGATTTCACTTCATAACAAACATGTCGCCGCAGCCTGCTCCCTCCCCCTGACAGACAGGCTCGTCCTTTTCCTAGACAGTCTCTGTCCGTAAACACGATGAATCAAATATATTCTTTCTCCTTGTTGATTTTAGGCATTTTAGACAAAACTTTTGAACATTGTTGTGTTTTGATGGCAACGATAAAAAAGAAAAAGAAACACCAACCTGTTTTTGGCCGCCGCGGCTCTGTCTCGTTGCCTCCGGTTTTTAAACCAGTTTCCGACCTGTGTGGGAGTGAGTCCAGTGGCTTGAGCCAGTTCCCTTTTCTTGCTGGGGTTTGGATATGGGTCCTGAAGGTACCACTCCCTCAACAGGCTCCGTGTCCTCTCTTTAAAACAGTGCGTCTTCTGCTCGCCGTCCCAGATGGTCCGAGGCAGCGGAAACTTCTTCCGCACCCGGTACTTATCGACCGGTCCGAGGGGACGACCGCGGAGCTTCTCGGCCTCCTGGTAGTGCGCTTCCAGCCACATGGCCTGCAGTTTGCCGTGCGAGTCCTTAGTGAACTTGTGGTTCTCCAGGATGTGGTAGAGGTCTCTGAAATTCCCCGTGTGGAACGCCACCACGGCCCGGGCGCGCAGGATGGACTCGTGCTTGTTGATCGCTTCGCACGCTCCCGGAGCCACAGGCAGGGACCAGAGGAAACGGCCCAGCCGTTCGATGTCCCCGGTCTCCTCCAGCGTCTCGCAGACGCTAGCCACCTGCTCCGGGGAGAAGTTGAGGGTCGGTAGCTGAAACATGGACAAGTCTTCTGGAGACCGGGTGGTGGGAGCGCTGTTCGCCAGTAGCACAGGGCGATCAGCGAAGTTTGGCAGGAAGAAATGGGAGGGATAAAGCTCTAAAGGGGATCTGAAAACCATGGAAATGACCTGAGAGAGAAAGAAAATTATCGAGAAAAAGGAGAAACCGAAAAAATACGGCCAGTAAAAAAGATTGAATGATTCAATGGCTATCGCCTAATGACACCAGCCTCATAATATCTCCCCCCTAAATCCGCCGTTGAGTGTAGCATTGAAACATTTTGTTTCCCTTTTCTATTGGTCTTCTTGGTGTCGTTGTAGCGTTGTCATGGCAGCCCTGCCAATCACTGTCAAGCGTGCCAATCATTAGCCAGTACGTAGCGCGAGGCTTTCACCACTTGTGCAGCACACACGGGGGGTTATCAGAGTCTCCGATCTCCACAGCAACCCTCCCACCGCACCGCGCGCATCAGGCACAAGCCAATGCTCGCCTATCTGCTGAATGGAATGAGCAATTAGAGGGTGGAATATTATTGCGATCTTAACGAGGCTCGTTAAAGCTAAAGAAGATATATAGACTGGAGATGCTTAGCAGAGACGGGGAGGGAGGGAGGGAGGAAGGGAGGCAGAGGGAGCTTTAAAAGGGTGACAAATGGACAACCAATGACTGCGACTCCGGAATACACGTTTTGAATTGAAGCGAGTCAATTTGCACATTATTTCCTGTAGTAGCTACTTTTTAAAATATTTTTGTAATATTTTGTGCGAGGGAAAGGAATGCGTTATAGGGTCTTGCAGGTTTTTCCTTTTCATCTATGTTATCACTTTCCATTTGCGTGTTTTCTAAAAGATCAAATTGTGACACGGTCCTTTACTCTTTTGGCTTTTGCCCTGGATCTGTCGATGATTTGAAAAAAAAAAAAAAAAAAAAAAAAAAATGCATGTTTTGCAATTGTATGACATGGTCTGAGCATGAGTTTACGCGGGCTCGCTGGTGTGTGTGGTCACTTTGTGTTTGGTGGTTGCTGGTCCGGGTGAAGGCTGCAGTGTGATGCCGCTCCCCCTCCTGCTGTCCCCGGCCTTGCCTCCGGGACGCTGGGCGCAGCCCTGGCCCCCTGCCCGCTGCCTCCTCTCCAACCAACACAATTTATTGTTCCAAATGAATATCGATGCGCAGCGTTGTGTTGATTAAACAAAGATAATGGCGTGTCAGTTCGAAAAACTAATTTACCAGTGGCATCACCCTTTTAATGCCACCAGTTTATCACGGGTTTTTGTTTGATGGTCCAGCCCTCTAATTAATACCATTAGTATTGGAATTACAATCAAATGGCAACATGAAAGCTTCTTGGGGACATAAAAGCAGTTTTCATGTATTTGATCCAGTGGTTAGGACACGATCAATGTCCACATCCAGTCACAGGATTCGGCTTACAGCAGTAGCCACGGCGGTGTGATTTTCATGTTTATGGCTAAAACGGCTTCATATTTAGACAGGGCTTATAGGGTGTTAAAATAGTGTGAGTTCACTCTAACACGAACAGTGCTCACATTGTGAAAGGGCCGTGTACAAGGCGTAGCATCTAGACTCCGCTTAATCCGCCCTCAATAAAGCTGACATAATGATCCTAAGCCGCCTTTCTACAAAATCATTCAGGAATTCAAAACTTTTCCTTCCCTCTCTCAGATTTGCACATTCTCCGGGGCTGGCCAGATAGACCACCGACTTCAAGCTCGGAGGGACAGTGAGTAGACCAGCTGGACATGCATGCGCAGTCAGTGCTACCTGTTTGTGTTCGCCGTTTCACCTTAACTGACATAACTGCTGCAGGTGCGAGCGTGCAGGTATACGCACGTTTACGCACTTTTACGCATAGGTTGTTTTGGGCAAAACATTCCTGCATCCATAGGTGTACGTGACACAGAGCAGGGGTTGTGATGATCCTATTGCAGGGTCAGGCGATTGGTTCGTGCGTGTCTTTCGGGGTTGAGTGCGTGCGCGTATGTGTGAGGGGGTAGGGTAGTGGATCAAACCTGTCCACTGCGCTGCAGTACGAACCTCAGGAGAACTAATTCCAAGTGGCACTTGAATTGGTCCTGTTGGAAAGCTCCGTGGACTGGAAGTAAAGGCTGGTATTTTCATGCTGGTGTTAAAACTAACCTCCCAGCCTATCCCCCCCCCCTCTCTCTCACACACACACACATGCACGCACGACCCCAAAATTAAGTTGAGAGTGCAGGCTTAGCAGCACTACTCCGAATATGCAAAGCCTCCTACCTGACTGGGTTCCTGGTGCACCAATTTAGATGATCACCATTCAAGCCAAGGCTGTAGGTATTATCCAGCATTATGTTTTGAAGGAGCCTTGTTTGTTTGGGAGTAGCCCTCGCAGGCAATTCGGAAATCACTCCTAGAAAAAGACGAGAGGTGAAATGTAAAACCTGAATGGGGATTGAGGGGGAAAGAGCCAGTGCTAATTCACATTCTTTTACATGGCTTTTGTTTACGCTAAGCATGTAATTAACACCCCCCAAACAAGTTTATTCACCTGCCGTAATTGTGTGTTTATCCGAGGGCTTGCTGAATGTTCCGAGCAGCGGGGGTCGAGAGCTCTGAAAGCACATCGAGAATTTAGCGTCTTCTCCGTTTACTTACAGCCCAAACCTCCAGACACGACAACACAAACAGCATTTTGCACTCTAAAAACACCGATGATGTGTTGGTCAAGCAGACAGAGCAACCAGCAACCAGCACCTCTCTTCACCGTGTGACGTTATTTCTAATTGTAAATCACTTTGTCAAACTTTGTTTAAAAAACTTTTATATAAATATAGTTTGTTTTTTTTTGCTGTTAAACTAGTTCCAGCCGACTATTATTTAGCTCCAACAGTTCCTGCTGCACGCAATGAATGTTACCATACTGGTTAATTGCCAATTAGTTATTTTCATTATCGGTCTGTTCCAATAAGGGGAGCAAACAAACAAAGCTGATGTTACGTCATGTACGGCAGTGAGGGAGAGAGAAGTGGACCGGATGAGAGAAAGAAAGAAAAAGGTGTTGACTGTAAAAGGTAAGAGGGAAAGAGAAAGAAGGCACGAAAGAAAAGGGTCTTGTTTTATTTTTTGCTCCCTCGTTGACCCCGGTTTGGCAGAGGCTGGCCAGAAAAGGCAGCACACCCCTCCCTGGCAAACACAGGACAGACTCCATCCTGGATTCATCTCTACAATACACAAGACGACACTTTAGAGCAACGACGGGTACGTACCAAATAAATCACGGTTTTCATTTTCGTTGTTTCTTTACACTGAGTTGCCTCTTTATAGATTTGAATGCACACATACGTGCACGCATGCCTTTCATTTTGAACGTTTCAGGACTTTTAATTATCATTCTCTTGCCAGAAATTTTATTTTGGTTATGTGGGAATTCAACGCTGGTGTTTTTTTTTTCACCAGTCATATCAGGAGGTACCTTTCTTCTTTTGGCTCTTGTTTTTGTTCTGCTTGCTGTCCTTCGTCCCCTGCAGAGTTGTGAGCCGGGTCCAGTCCACGGACCGTTACCATTCCCGTGCTCGGGACCGGACGAGACACTGGTCCACCGCTACTGGTTAATTTGTCCAAGACCAGGATGGAAATCCAACCGCTGCTTCTGTAAGTTAAGCAGACCCGTTTCCGAATACGATGCTGCGAATAATGCTCGACGACAATTTCTTTTAGGAATATTTGTGAAATTATACACACAAACTCAGCGGGCATTTTTAGTTTGAAAGAGGTAAATTGCTCATCTCAGATCTCTTCTTATAGATCATCATTTAATTTGGTGTAGCATTATTTTTATTCACCGAGCGCCGTGGAGATCTGTGCGTTTGCAGAGCAGATGTGTGCTGCTGTCGGGACTGGGCGCACAACCCCCTCCATCCCACGCTGGCCATGCCAGTGTACCGAGACTCACAGGGTCTACACTGTAAGAAGTATCAATCTAACCAAGTCATTCTAGCGTTGCACTCAGTTTTGCAAAAGTATATTTCTGGCTGAAAACGTGTTAAACCTCTAGCAACGACATGTGATCATTTCTTATCACTGACCATTTTGAATCAGTGCAATTTTATTAATCATAATGAAGAAATATTATAAAATGTGTGTTTTGCTTTAAGATGGTCGCACATGTTTCTGCAAAATGATTGCAGTGCGTACGCTTTGTGGAATCGCCATCGCCAGAATTGGGGAATAAATATGATAAAATTAAGAATGAAGTGTTTTGATATTTTTTGCAGTGCATAATCTCTTGCTCTCAGATAACCTACTGCTGCAGAAGCAATGTTGTTTTTTCTTTTTCAAACCCTGTGAAGGCTAAAATTACGCACGTCATTTTGCGTATGATTTACTTGATTGAATAACCCAAAGCGACAAACGATTGAGTCGGTTACTGTACTTTAAACTGTAAACAGTTGCCAACTACTTGTATTCTCAAGTGCAATAGGTCACCCCTCCGTGTATGTCTGTGGAGCATACACGAAACACAACGATGCCTTCATTTGAAATGAAAGAAATAGAAAACGTAATTTTTGTGTGTGATAATTTTGTCATAATGATCTGTAAATGTGGCGCCCAACTTTATTAGCAACGCTTGTACAAAAGTTTCTAACACCCCTCTCTCTCTCTCTCCCTCTCTCTCTCTCTCTCTCTCTCTCTCTCTCTCCCTCTCTCTCCCCTTTCTTTTATTGTTTTTATTGTGTGGTCTCATTAGGGGGACTTCCTGGCAGGGCTGGGAGCTTGTATCGGAGCTGTCCAATCAGTGTATTTACACGGGTTGTTAGCGACAGTTAATGAGGGCTCCTCCCCGGGCCGGTAGAGAAAGGCGCCTCAACATTAAGATTTACCTTGTGTCAACTCGTTACTTCTAATGAACCTCCATGCAAAAGCCTCCTCGTACTCAATGGAGCCGTGCGCCCGGATCTTGTGTGTGAGACCCTGGAAGAGTGGAGCTGCAGGACGGCCTCCCTCTCCCCCTTTTCATCCGCTCACTCGGGGAGAGTCGCTTTTTCTCTGCATGTCCGGGCTCCATGATGCATGCACACATGCCTGTTCGTGTGTGTGTGTGTGTGTGTGTGTGTGTGTGTGTGTGTGTGTGTGTGTGTGTGTGTGTGTGTGTGTGTGTGTGTGTGTGTGTTCGTGTGTGTTCAGTGAAAGTGGGTGGTGCATATAACCTACTCTTTATAAAAATGTGACGTTGGCAGCAACCCCAACACGTTCTCACTCAACTCGACAAATGCCTACGCTTGGTCAGTGGCCCTAATCTTCTTGTCTTTATTAAATGGAACAATAAGAAGTCGTGATAAAGTGCTGTAAATTAACACACGGCCTTAAGACTGTGAAGTCAAACGTATTGAAACGCACCCAGGTTTTAAAGATTAGTGTCCAGTCATCACTAAAAGTGTGAGAAGTGTGAGAGAGTACAGAGACGGTGTTTGTATCACAAACCTGATATGTCCTCTATTGTTGGCTGATTGGTGCTTGACATGCCAGCTTATTGCCTCTGCAGAAGCAAGTTCATTTATAATCACCCTCCATCCCCCACCAGAGCACCGAGCCCAGCTCGGTGCTCTGGCCCCTCCGTCTGTCCGTCTGGCCCCCAGTGTGGCTTGTTGAGCCGCATCAGCAACACATCACTGCCCCTCAATTCAGGTACAAACTGGAGGAGTTTGGCGGATCCCTGAAGTGGACTCCCCTCTTACTCTTCTAACCCACAGAGACACCACTTAAAAATCAATTAGGCTCGTCTGGTCTCTCCCTCCCCGCCATGTCATCATTTCCAAAACAGGTGGCTGCCACCAAATTTTGGGAGGAAGTTCAAAGTAAAATCCAACTTAGATGTATTACTTAATATAACTTGTGTCCAGTTATGAATGAGTGGACAAGCCCGAATTTAGGCCCATCTGAATTCATATCACTTTCTCTGCCTTCATTAGGTCATATGTCAGTATCCTACTATTTACACAAAGTAAAAGCGACCCATCATGTGCCGGTATACCTCCATATCAAATGCACACATTTTTCTCACCATGTTGCCTCTTTCACCATCAGTTTAACCGCACAGTCGCCTGGTCCCTCGTGTTAAAGAGCTGCAGCGTTATGACAGGGAGCAGCAGCGCTGGAGGAGGCCGTGTGTTCACTCTTCCAGGTAGATGAGCTGATTTAGAGACAGAGGCAGAGACGGAGAAATAAATAATGGGTTCATATCAGATGCATTGCCCCAAGCTTTACATATGATGCTCACCTTCAAGCCCCCAATGACTTTGTTGAAGATCAAAACAAGACCTCCACTTTTCTCTCTGTCAACATCCGACCCTCAGAGAATCAGTGTGCATCACTCATCTGCATGTGTGGGCCTAAAAGTGCACTGTTGGACTCTGGCGAGGTAACGCGATGGCCACAGTTACATCAGCACAAATGTTGACAGAATTTCTCTCGGTGTTGGACTTGACTGTCAGGGCTGATTAGGCGCCACAGCTCTTAAATGCAGATATGAGCTGTGGATGCTCCTGGAGCCCGGTGTCACGGGAGCTAACAGGCCGTAATTACTCTGGCTGACATATCGCCCTCAAAGCTTACTGTATTGACAGCATGCATACAGTCGAGGCCGCTCATCTCTTTGGCCACGCGGTCCCTTCTAACCCGGGTTCATGTGCTGCTGGGCTGGCCACATGCTCCACAGCTGACCCTTTCCATTGAAACGTTACAGTGGTGAAACAGCTTCTTATTTAAGCTATATGAGAGCATGAAGCAGGGTGTGAATTAAAACAGCTGTGATACACAGAGAAAAGCATAAAGTGTAAAGTACATTTACTAAAGTACTGCTGAAGAATTGAGATACATGTACTTCTACTCAGCAACATGTGTTTGACTGAAAGGGGCCATGCTAGTATACTTTGGCTTTTTATAAATTACAGTAAGTACTTTACTTAACTTTGAATGCAAGACTTTTTCTTGTTATGGAGTATTCTTACGATGTGGCAAAGCTGCCTTTACATAAGAAAGTGTCTCAATACTTCTTCCAGCAGGCTAAATATATGTATATGTAATAAAGACGCCATAGATGAACTGTCTTGAAGTAGGTTGCTACTCCTTAACATATCAGTAAAGGAACGGAAGTCTATTCCCCCACTTAGGTAACATTCTGAAGTAGTTGCAGACTACTTTAGTGTAGTATTTCCATGTTATGGTACTTCATCTCAACTACATTGAAGAGGGAAATGTTGTGCTTTTTAACTTCACTACATTACTTGAAATATTTAGTTGTTTTGCAGGTTCAGATTTTACTACAAAATGAAATATCATACGATTTTACAGTTTTATTTTAAACTACAATAGAGGACAATAGAATAGTCCCACTTGGACCAGCTAAAACATCAAGTACAAATAATAAGGTCAATAATATTCTATGTATAATGGTTTTACACTCTGAAATTGACCATTAGATATAATCAGCACTTTTACTTTTGATAGAGTACATTTTTACTGAGAATTATTTCTGTTAAACTTCAGTAAACAGTAACAGTAAATGTTTTACTTGTGTGGTATTACTGCTTTCACTCAAGTTAAGGATCTGAATACCACCACTGCATGATGTTTTAGTACTTCATGAATAGAAATATGTAGTTGCAAAGTGTTAACACTGGCAGTTGCCTCCTCTCACAACAACAACTTCTCTCTCACTCCGCAAGTAAATGCTTCCATTGAAGCTTTATTTAGTAATCCCCTCATGTGAGTGATCTATAGATCCGTATCGAGTGGCCCTCTCTCTTCCTCTTTTCTGTGTCTGTGTGAAGGTTACAGTCACAGTGTCACCCACGATCCTGTCATTGTCTCGCATTTTGTTTGTTGCGGTGTTTGCATGGCACGCAATGAACAGAACCGACGTCAGTCTCTCTCCCCCTCCCTCCCTCTCTCTCTCTCTCTCTCTCTCTCTCTCTCTCTCTCTCTCTCTCTCTCTTTCTCTCTCCCCTCCCCTCCCCTCCCTCCTTGACTGCAGCTTTTGACATTACTCCACTCGATTGCCCGTTTACCCCCGAGTCAAGTTTGAGACTGGCAAGAAGTGTAAAAGAGGTGGGCCATGTCATATCCGCTCAGTGTGCATGGGATTGTTGGCCTGCGCGGCTGTGATCATTGTTCAGGAGAACAATTCCTGCACAGAGCAGGCAGGAAGGCAGCAGCAAAAGTGGAAGAGCAGTTGCAAACAGAGGCTGGTTGGACGATTTGCGCATAGTTTTCACTGCAGCATATGTAGTTATTGTTGCCATATAGGCTATTTGTTATTTTTAGGTATGTTTTGCTGTCACAATTAGGCCTATTTTGCACTTTTACATTTATATTTTCATTATTATTATATTTTGTTAAATCTGCTCGTCTTACTGTAACATTTACTTCTCGGGACTTTGAAGAGACTTCAGTCAAATGAATCCAACTCACTCTGCCACCACTATATTCATATTAACGGGATGTGTCCACCTCAATATGATTCATAACGGTGTCTGTGAAAGTTCATTTAAATGACCACGAGAACCCTGAAACCTGGAAAGTCTCACAACGTCATTTTAAACTTGATGTTATGTTTTTCTAAACGAATCATCTTTCACCAAGAAATCCCAAACCCTCAAAAAATCTTTCCAGAAATATTTTTTTTTAATTTAGGCAATAGTTATAGCCTATGCCTGTATACAATTGCCCTTTAGGATTGGGTTGCTGCTCGGCTATTTTAGGCTAAAATGCTGAACCGAATCGCAAATTCATTCTTCTTAAACTAGTGAGACGCTGATGTTGCGTATAACAAAAACACACAGGCTACATTTGATTTTACATACAGTTATATTTACTGTCCATCCATTCAGTCCTCAATAAGTTTGTAACGAATGCAATTTGAGCAGTAAGTGGCGTTGTTGGTCTTCATGTAGCCAATGTGTTCTCTCATAACATGGAATACTTCAATGTTTTGATAGTTGATTAAGTATCTGGCTAAAAAAAAAAAAAAAAAAAATCATGAATAGTCGCTGCGTAAAGTGGTTGCTAGGCAAAGGATCGGTTCCGGTGTCGTGTTGGTTCTCAGGTGTTTTTCTAGAACACATCGCAGCGACTTCGACTCTGCAGCCAATCAGAGGTGAGGACCGGAACTAACCGTCCTGTAACTCCATATTAGTTTACAGGATAATAACGGAGAGATGCGGCGGATGAGGAGCCGGTTACTCACGGGTGAGCAGCGCCAGTCCAATCTGATTTGTGTCACGCATCTCCGTTTGGCTCACCAGATCAATAGCGGACGTCTGGGAGAGCAGGTGGGTGGGTGGGGGGGGGGGGGGGGGGGGGCTAAGCTGCTGTACAGGTACAAGAAAAAGGAAAGGTGCAACAGGTCAACAACGGTTTGACCTGCAGGAGCTCTGTAAAAAATAAATAAAAAAGCTGTGTTAATTATAATTTGGGTTCTTTTGGGGATAATACTGTTGCAAAATAATGATAATAACAATGAATTGTCATCATCATTTATTATTGTTGTTATTACTATCAATTTAGCTCCATATGAAACCATAAAGCCCTGAAACCACTGGATTTATTCTGCAACCCATTCTGTAAGATTACGGTTTTCATTAATCGCGGAGACTTGGTAAATCAGCAGGCCACGTGTAAATGATTGATTTTTAAGTCTTAAAAGGGAAAACACCAAAGAGGCGTACAACAGAAATATTTCAAGCACTTTATTTCTTCCTTCATTAATGCAACTAAAGCTACTATTTAAATGTGATGAACGTTAGACTACAAAGAGAACAAGGTCTTCAAATACATGTTTTAAACTCTGTCGAACGAGACGTATAAATGCGTATTTCAACATCAGCGTTTATCTCATCCTGCAGCTGAAAATATTGTTTCCGTGTTGCTCGTTGAGGGGTATTTTGCCTCTGAATGGCTTACAGTATAGTTTAAGTATCGAGTTAGATACGCTCACTACGCACACCCACTGCCTGCTATTGAAACCATAATGTTTTCGTACGCATGGGGCTCATACCCACACTGCTGAAACCATTGAAGCCTGCATGTAACCTGCCATGTCCAGCCTTCACACGCAAATACAAAAAAAAAAAGATCCAAAGTAATGCTCCGACCACTGAGCGAAAGCCACCATATTAATGTTGTTATGATAAAACATAAAAAACAAACAAAGCCTCACACCCTTGACATATATTCCTGCTATGACACATTGACATATTTCAGCTTTATTATTGTACATGTTCATTCATTATTCAGGTTTAATTTATTAGCTTTTGGATGGCAGATGTCAGAGCGTGATGGAGATGTTTATGTTTGACTGATTTAAGGAGCCATTATCCCGCCTGCTTATCAAACATTCATGTGTGGCAGCTGCAGTTGTGGATCTGCCCTCCATCGTGTCTCCTGTGGCCGCTTCATTTTCTCTTCTTAAGCAACCACGACCTTTACACTCAGTTAACCCACTATCTTTTAACATTTAAGAGGCAGCTTTCGCCACTTCAGTGGAAAAATGATCGGAAAGCATTATATATATATATATATATATATATATATATATATATATATATATATATATATATATATATATATATATATATATATATTATATCACAAGCTATAAACCACACAGAACACCTTTTTGGCATAACCTGCAGGGAGAAAACAGATTATTGAGAATTTATAAATTGAGAGTAGCTCAATTTATGGGAATATAATGTCAAATACACGATATTGTGTCTTTTTAAGAACCACATACAGGAATATTACCGGAATAAAAACTTGTGCTTTATAATGAAACGATTGTATTGTGACTTTGAGTTGTCAATTAAACGAAAACGCTATACGTTCTTATATAATGGCTTTATCATAGGATCGTTATGATCATGCGGGGGATTGTTTTAATACATGAGCTAAAGTTAATCGTATGATCTTTCCCTTGTAATACCGCAACAATATTCACATAATAATGGGACATTTTCTGTGAATGGCTGTTTATCCTAAAATCTTGAATTATAAAGACATAAATCTTTATTTTCTTTATTTATGTGAATTGTATCTATCCATGAGTGATTTCCTATTTGCTGTGAACCTTTTTAATCCGCCCATCAAAAGACAGGAAAAAAAACAGAAGAGACTTTTCCAGATTAATGCAACATATTGTTTCTCTCGGTTGACTGTTGCTGCACAGACCATCCAGCGTCCATTCCTCCTTATAATTGCCCTGTGAACACGGTGGTTTTCATTCCTTTGACCCCTCCATGAACAGCACGCCGCCGCCCTCGCTGCTCCCCTGCACCCCTCCCAAACAGCCCCACACAATGCTACGTGTGCGTGAGCGCTCTGCGGTATGTGGGCTAAATGTCGTGCAGAGGTAATGGGAAGTAGTCGGAAGGTAAGGTCACGGGTTCACGGCGGGGTTAAAGAGACCCGTACATGGCTCCTGTTTGCTTTTTTTTTCACCCTTCTTCTTCCACAACGCGGCTTCCTTCCTACGGGAGGATGTGTCCAGCGTGCCACCGTCCTCACCCCGCAACAACCCCGTCACCGCTCAGACCGTGTTTGTTTTTCTGCGTTTATTAAATCTTCCCCCGGCAGGAAAGCGACCAATATCACCACGTCACTGGGTGCTGGTGAGTTTAGCACTTTGCATCCCTCCTCGGCTCCCTGAGAAGTCTTTTGTGTTTATACTTGTGAACCCAGGTGTCTATTTATACCCTCACATGTTCAAGGCAGTCGAAGTTTACACAGCTTCTTTTTTTTGTTTTTCTCTACAAGATTTTGTTCAAGGTTTTATATAGTATTTAGCATTTTATAATTTTTATATCAAATAAAAAACTAAAACTTTTTTGTGATCAATCATCTAGGCAAGATTAATATTTATAATTTTTTTTGCACCTATAATTTAATTTAATGGTTCCACTTGTATGTTTTGCCCTCTCTTTAATAATGTTTGATCATACATGTTTTTTTAGTCTCAGAAAGAAGTCAATGAACTTTCCAATGATTAACAAAATGTACTTATGCCCCTTTGCATCAAGGCTTTGATGAATCCACAGTATAGACTATATTCAAAAAGCATGACAGTGATGTAAGTTATTGAAAGGAAATAGACGTAAATGTTCCTTTTTTTTAGAGGAGATTATTATTATCTCATTAGGGATAACTGCCTGCAGGTCAGGTGGGTTATCCACCATTTTAATTGCCACTGCATCATTGTTCAGGCCTTTAACCATTTTACTGGGTTTCACTCTAATGTAATGAGAATGACTGCTTTATGGAAATTACATATGATTTAGATTACTTCTTTTAAGAATCCAAGAAAAGTATTAATCCTTAAAGACTGGGATTCGTTTATGTAAAAGAAAAACATTTTCTATTGTATTAACTATATATTTTATGCAGGTGGGGATAGATTATTAAACTATACATTATAGCTTGTTTTTACTTATTAAGTCTAACAATAGGACTTTAAATTCAAATAAAATCGTGTTTTTGTGTAGATGAGGAGAAAAAATCATTTATATACAATTTTTAAAACAATAAAACTTCTTTTGAAACCAAACTGGTTCCACTTCTACATTCAAACTCACAATTTGATACGTTTGTAAAAATCAATATCGTGTGTAACTTAAAATTGACATGGAGCACACACACACACACACACACACACACACACACACACACACACACACACACACACACACACACACACACACACACACAGCCTCATGAAAAAAGCTAACATGGAGTGTATGACCATATTTCATCATACATGCAGTCAGCTTCTGCCATTATAAATTAATACTAGCTTTGCATATTTCATTAGAATTCTAAAAGAACTGCAACTGAATGCAAACCCAATTCTATGTCATGTGATAATTATAAATATTATGAAACACACTGAAGTAATATGTCACTTTTAATACCTCCCTTGATTTTTGTTTAAATAAGACAGTTAATAGCACATTATGATTACAGTCAAGACACGTTTTAATAAACAGTACTTTAGGCAACATACAAATACAACTATTCTGTCATGGATTCAATTTAAGACCAGTGGTTACAGCCTAAAGTAAGTGTTATGCATCCCTTTATAAACCACCTGTTTGTCCTGAAAGAAACCTATCGGTAGTATGTGGTGACCCCTTTGATTAAATAAACTCAGAGGATAACAGCATGAATGAGGCAACCCAAACACGACTACCACTCACTCAGTCCTCTCACTCAGGGAAGAAAAGATGGAAGGAAGGATGACAGAATGGACAAGAGAAGGTAAAGACAGCAGAGATTAAGAGATAGAAAGAGAGAGTGGACAAAGAGAAAGAAGTCATGTATCCTCAAAGCTGTTCATTGAGATTCATCAGACAAAAAACAAATGAGAGTAACAGAGGTTGCAGGCGCTTTGCAACGGTATAGAGAGGGCCTGTTTTATTGTTGTTGCCTTCCCTCTTTTTCCCTCAGTGTCTCTCATCCTTTCGCTTTCTCTTTGTGTCCGTATAGAGACATCTAAACTGGAGACAGGAGAGAGAAATTTTGGTCGACTGCCTATCTCCTCCTCGCCATGGCGCCCCTGAGACCAGGCGAGCAACGAGAGTACACACACACACACACACACACACACACACACACACACACGCTTCTACCCGCCACTGAGGAGAACATTGGCCCTGTGTTACACTGAAAACCCCACTTTCCCCTCAATCAGACAGACAGGTAGACAGCTGGGTGTTACGCTAAATCCCTTCCCCCATGTGTTCCGCCTAACAAGGGCTTCACTCGTCCTGTCACTTCTCTCTTTCTGCTGCTCTCTTTATTCCGCGCCGCACGCTTAAAAGTGCGAGAAGAGAGTCAGCTTTGGGAAATACATAACTATGATATGATTGTAAAATGTGGAGTAGTTTATGAATAGTTTAGAGGAGATGTTACGGTTTGAAATTGCAGAATTGGTCAGCAGGAACAGTCCTTGAAGACACCGCAAATAAAACATAGTGTCTCCAACAGAAGTGCTATCTGTCCCTCTCTTGTCTCTCTCATCCCTGACCCCGAGTTCACTCCCTCTAAGCACCACTTCACCCTTCAAGCCCACATTGTGTGTGTGCGTGTGTGCGTGTGTGTGCGTGTGTGCTGAGAGCTTTTTGATTTCCTGTGTGTGTGTGTGTGTGTGTGTGTGTGTGTGTGTGTGTGTGTGTGTGTGTGTGTGTGTGTGTGTGTGTGCGTGCGTGATAGAGAGAGATGAGAGAGGATGATGGTCAGGCTTGGCCTACTGACTCATCCACAGAGAGAACTGTGTTGATACAGGAATGAAGCCATCACACACTTATACACCCCCCCCTCCTTCTCCCGCCCCCATACACACACACACACACACACACACACACACACACACACACACACACACACACACACACACACATACACGCGCACGCACACACACGCACACACAAGCTGACAGCCTCTTCCCATCAGTCTTTTGTTCTGCTTGCCAGTGATGATGATCTCACCGCATAGCAAGACTAAGCCTCAATAGTCAGCCAGTCAGTCAGTTTGGCAGGCAGACAGGCAGACAGTCAATATGCCCATCGGACGTTCAGCCAGCCAGCCAGTTAGCAGCAGCTAATTATCAATACAATATTATTTTGTTCAGCTAGTTGAGCAGGTAATCGTCTATTCAATAAGATGAGCAGCATTGTTGGACAGTAACTAATTGTATCTACTCAACTTTACTACAATTTTGTGAAACTTCATTAGATTTCAAAGGATAATATAATACTTTTTGCTCCACCATGTTAATATGAAGCTGGAGTTACTCTTCAGGTTACCCAATACTTCACAAATAACAATAAATCTATGAGCCTTTGCAGGGGCCCGACTCTGAAGTTTACAGCTAATGGGCTAAAGGATACATCAAGTCAATATATGTAGCTCCACCTTGACCAGCTATAATGGTACAATGCTGCGTACACATGGACGCCTCAGTATCTACAGTCTGATAAACTAAATATCAGTCACATCAGAGCAAGAACTTTTGATGCTTCACGAGCATTTTGCTGAACATACTTTAACTCAAGTAAAGATTCTTCATCCACCATTGCATCCTTGTCAGTCAGTGTCTCCTTTTAGTAGACTAGAGTCTGCGGTTATCACCTCAGCCCTAAAACATCTGTCCTTTACGCTACAGCTACTCTCTTCTTCTGTGAGGAAGCATTAAGATCGCACAGGAGAAAGAGGGCAAGAAGAAGGAGAGCCATTACTTTAACTCCTCTCTTTACTAGTAAATCACACAGTATAGGATCAGGTGTGAATTCTAATCATGTCACATCGAGCCACTAACAAACTCCACTGTAATCTTAAAATCCAGAAAGTCTCTCAGGCTTCAGCTGACATGGTCCTAACAAAGAAATGTAGAGTTTTGAAATACCACCACTTTTCTGGAAATCTCTGAGTGGTTAATGACCGAAGCCTATTTTTCGATTAGATTTTATGACATTCACCCTCTCGCAGGTCATCAGGTAGCGGTGGGTTAAGTGTTCCCAGTCAGCGATTAGTTATTCTGCACATAACTTGTTATAACTCACTTCCAGGAGTTAGAACACTTGACCCGTCTCTGATCTTTAAAACCAGATGGAAAGCATTCATGTTTTCTACTGATTCTTAAGCACGCAGACCTTTATCCAAAATGTGCTCCTGAACTCACTCCTGTTTAATTTTTTTATCATGTAATTAATCCAATTAGTTCATTTTTTTAATACTGTATTTCTTATGTCTGCATGAGTTATGTAAACCCCTGCCATTAGAAATAAACTGTCTTTGCATTGCTATCAAGTAAACAATCCAGCACTTTGTTTTATTTCTTTAGTAATTAAGTAAAGCATAAACGTTCTTTCTAGTCTATTTGCTAAGGATCAATCCTCTCACACTTCAGCAGAGAGAAGGTTAACTTGGACTGTGTTGCGTAAAATGTCTTAAGAAATTCACATTATGAAAAGACCCGGTGTGTTTTAAATAACATGATGGTGGCACAGATGTAGATGTGAGGTCACCGAGCGTCGCCACACGGTAGTGGGACGAGGAGAATGACTCAAAAGCACCACAGAGAAGTGTGTATCAACTGTTTGAAGGACTGAGATTAAAGGAAATAAACAGTCTACATTGTTCCCATCTGTTAAAACGCACCACAGAAACCTGAAAAAGAGAATAATGTGGTCTAATCAATTGTTTAGCAGATAATAGCTGTGTTGTTACCAATCTAACGCTACCTGCCTGTTTGAGTTTCACTTCCCCCCAGGCTTCCCCTAACTCTAGAAAAACAAAGAGCACACTGATAAAAAATATATTTATTAATTTATTTTGTTAATTTATAGGAGTTGGCCGTTGATATGCAAGCGGTGTGCCTGATGAGCATGAACAAAACAGAGCGCTGGAGTTGGAATATTCTAAGAACAACTGTATCCGTTGTTGTGCTAATCCTAAATGAAATATGTATTCAGTAAAAGGATTAGGGCGTCCAGTGTCATAAAAGAAACCACTTACCAGCACCAAAGGTAATTTGTAACCTTAGCAACTGCTTGTGGAAATGAATGGGGGATTAGGATTGGCTGCAGCCAGCGTGCGGTAAAAACGACCTACACACTCTCATGCGTGCACGCACACGCGCGCACACACACACACACACACACACACACACACACACACACACACACACACACACACACACACACACACACACTATTTGTTAATTCTCAATTCAAGCATACTGAGCACTGTGCAGGCATAAAAGCATTGGAAAAGTTGTACAGTTACAAAAAGAGGTTTTACAAATAATGTACAAGTTAAAAAGAAAAGTTACATAAGTGAGTACGAGTGAAGGAAAAGAAGTAGTGGGGAAATTATGAAATCCAAACCTTTGATTTTTCATTTTATGTTATTTCTTTACTACCAAAGAAAAACCTTGAGCAACAGGTCAAAGGAGTTGTAATCAGTCTCATACTGGTCCAGTTAAAGCGTTGTAAGCAGGAAGAAGCAAATCTAACACACATTCAACTGTCGGCTAACCGTTTAACACATTAAAGACAACTGTGTGTTGTTTTAGCAGCCCTGCATCTATTCATCTGTGTGTGTGTGTGTGTGTGTGTGTGTGTGTGTGTGTGTGTGTGTGTGTGTTTCAACCAATCCTTGTGTGACAGTTCTAAGGAGGTAGCTGCATCAACCGAACCTGCAACTTCTCACATTACACTTAATGGTGTTGACTCTTACTTAAATAGACAAGGGTGAGTGTTAATGCAGTTATATGTATGTACTCAGAGAGCGAAAGGCAAACTAAAACATACTGTAAATACATTCGTGAATTGAAGGATATGCAGGTGCAAGGACGGATAGAGACAGATTTGGTGGCCAGAGAACAAGAAGGAAAGCGAGAGAGGGATTATGTTCTAAATAGCCACTTCTGTGTAGTTGCACCACCTTGTTGGAGGCATCTCAAATAGCTAATTGCTTAATCATGTGGAAGTGACAATAGCCCAACCTTGTTCTCATCTGTTCTCATCTGTTCTCTTCCTCTCTGCCTTAATCCCTCTGCCGTTTTGTGCGTTGCCTCGCTGTACATGGGTGCATTTGTTTGTCCCCTTACTTTGTCTGTCCCTCACTCCATGTGACTCATCGTCTTCCTTATCTCACCTCATACCTTCTTACTTTCTGTCACTCCCTCCGCAAGTCTGGGGAAGCTATTAAAGCAGTGGCAAATGGCTTCTTGGGTGACATTTGCTGACATTCAAGGAAGTGCATTTATCAGTGTACTACAGTTCACCTTGGTGAATGAAATCCATTTGTGCTGCTGTGATGGCCTGGTGCTCTCTCTCTCTCTCTCTCTCTCTCTCTCTCTCCCTCTCTCTCTTTCTCTCCCTCTCCCTCTCTCCCTCCATCCCTGTCCCTAAATGGATGCCCAGTGTACAGGGAAATGGCAAGGTGGTGCGCGGCTTCGCAGCTGCTCTCAAATGTCATGCTGAAGAAAAAATCTTTAATGGGCTAAGTGTAGCCTTTCCAGCCCTAACTTGTCAGGTAATCAGAAATCTCTCTCTCACTCTCTCCGCTTCTCTCCTCACCCACCTTTTCCTCGTTCCTCGGCTCCCCAGGGCCATGACACACCACTAATTACCTGTTATACCAATCGGAGAGTGGGATGGCATGAAAGAGGAAGGCTGCTTTTAAGACAGGAAGATATCACATCCTCCTCCTCCTCCTCATCCCCTTCAGTCAGGCAGGCCGCATAATTTTAGCCCGGTTATGTTTTTTTTTATTAAGCCAAGGCGCAACTCTATGGCACTGGAGTCACCTGGAACATGACACCTCTTTTTATAAGTGGGTGATTTTCATGTAACTGAGGGGATTTATTTCACTACACCTGCAGGAAGCTGTGTTAACCTGTTGCTGATTGTCACTGTTTCTCTCAGGAGAGTTTTCATTGTATCTAAATTTCCATACTTACATGCTTCTTGGTACGCTAAAGTCCAAAAGCATAGTATGATACAAATAGTTCGCAAATTGCATACATTTCTTTTGTGAAATATTACAGTATACAAACACTGTACACTAAGCCGGCATAAATATCCCACAATGCAATGTGGTTTATGGAGTGTAAACAAACCCAGATTCTAACTGCATGAACGATGACGAAATGCTTATAGAACACATACTGTATAAAAACTGTGTTAGTGTTGTTTAAATATGGGAAATATTCTGCTGATCAGTACTTTCTTGAACAGCAAACATATTATATTTGGTGTTTTTGTGTAGAGTAACATTTAGAATTAAACCATATTGTTTCACACTGCATTCCAATTAAAGGTTTTAACATTTGCAGTAAACATCACCTGTTTCATCGGGTTACTATTATGACCCAGCTAAATGACAAACATGGATGTGATAGTGAAGTTTAACGTGGCATGTACGCCACGCAGAGATTTCCATTCCTCCCTGTGGGTGTGTGGTGATTGACAGTAGGCAGAGTCATGTAAAGTGCACACTGCTATGAAAACACTCAATTCAAAATGGTAAAGTCTAAATGGTAACAATTAAGAAGGATGAATGTCCTCTTTTGGACACAGTGTGAATACCTGTGGATTGACAGCATCTGGAGTGGCAGTGGAAGCATTGTGAGAAAATTAAAGTTGAAGCAGAAAGTAAAGTACATACAGTGCATATAGTTTATTAACTGAGAACAAATATTATTATTCTGTTCTGATGGAAGTCCTCTGTTTTTTTTTTGCTCCCATTGTGATGGAGATTATTTTTGTTCCTCATATAAAATCACTTCTTTACGGTAAATTATCTTTTTGTTGACAGGCCTTACACTCAACACAACACCACAATGTTTACATGTGTGTGTGTGTGTGTGTGTGTGTGTGTGTGTGTGTGTGTGTGTGTGTGTGTTGTGATTAAAATGCTAATGCCTGGTGAGGTGCTGCTCTCCAAAGTGCTTTGTGCTGGACAATAGCCCAGGTCAGTGTGTCGAGACAGGCGGAGGAAGGTTGATTGTGGGAGAAGTCTGGAGGCCAGACGCAAACGCACCCAAGCCACCATGCATTCCACAATAACACGTGCACACACACACATACACACGTGCGTACACACACATACACACGTGCGTACACACATATGCTAAAGATAGACAACTGAAAGCACACTGTACCTGAATGGAAACAGGTACAGGCACTCATACCCTAAACACCTCTTGCATTCCGGCGTCTGAATGC
>NW_027176315.1:218420-238420 GCF_023349555.1 Cebidichthys violaceus | reverse complement strand
TCCCTCAACACAGCCCTGCGGGAGACCCAGGACCTGGGGGAGTATTTGGGAATGCAGGGACCACAGGGTGCAGAATAATGACCATGGAACCTGGACTGCAGAGTGCACACTTGTTATGCTAAAATGCAGAGCTGGTGGCCTAAGGGCTGAGATGGGAGGGCATAAACATGCATACATAAACATAGGGAGGGGACAGCTGTTCCTTAATAACCTCTGGTAAATTGTGCCCAAGATAATTAAAGTACCCAGGAGGCACGGAGAAAAAACACTTTTAGTCAGCTTAGGTTTTAGAAAGTTGTTTTAACAAGTAAGTTTGCAGGTCCACCAGAAAAGTGAAAAGTCGGCCATAAACCAGGCCATATGTCTTTTTGTATAAATTCATATGGCAGGCCTTCACCAGGACGTTTTAGCTAAACCTAACCAGACCTCAACAATAGGTGTGTCGGACATTTTTGGAACACTTCAAACTGTTCAAACACTGCACTTGTAAACAATCAATTTTGTCACGAAGGAGTGGAAACTATTGAATAGGTGTATTAACGTATGTTTGGACTAAATCTCTTTTTCTCATTTCCTGTCTTTCCTGTTTTCTGATTATCTATCCTCAACATGAACTTGAATATTGTGCTGCGTTTTACAAATATCCAAAACAACGACCAAAAGTGTCATTTCTCTGTGTGTGTGCGCTCATGCAAATGGATTTATGTTTTACAAGCTCTTGACTAAAGCAATAAACAAAGATTTCTGACAACAACATGCAACGATGAAGGCGATGATGATAATGATGATGACAGATTTTATGATAAAACTGCTGCCAACAGCTGTCACTGATGATGACTGTGATGCATCCTCCGTGTGTGTGAGTGTGTGTGTGTACCTGACTTATTTTCTTCATCCTCAGATTGGATTGCAGAGCAAAAAGGTGTGTTGCTAATCTTTGGAAGAATGTCAGGTGTGTGTGTGCGTGTGTGTGCGTGTGTGTGCGTGTCTGTGTGCATGTATGACAGAGAGAGCGTTGATTACACCCTCTTCTCCAACACCGAGAGCCGACATTTCTCAAGTGTGTGTAATTATAGTGAGCACACAGCCTCCTAAGCATCCTGTCAATCTGAATCAGAAAGAACACACACACGCACATGTACACAAAAAAACTATTGTGTTCCGAGTGTGCTTTCAAGTGTGTGCGCAATTAGCCTGTGTGTGTGTGTGTGTGTGTGTGTGTGTGTGTGTGTGTGTGTGTGTGTGTGTGTCTGTGCATGTATGTGTCTGATTTTAGCCTTGCAACCCTCTGTCCTGTGTGAGAATTTGGCTCCAAAGATTGTGTACATGTCTGCACAGAACCTGCTCCTAACCTGCTGTGTAATAGGAGGACTATTACACAATGACAAGGTTTGGGTTTCAAACACATACACACGCACGCACCACACACACACACACACACACACACACACACACAGTCAGTCAGTCAGGTGCTAAATAGAGGCTGTCCGATTACCCTTTTAGCTTTTAGCTCAATTATGGTCTAAATGAGTATCTAGGCCCAAGGCCAAAGCTGTCAAACCGTCCTGTTGACTGAGAATTCCAGCCATGGAAAGCGTATGGAGGTTGTCTTCACAAACCTCCCGTCAGACGTTGATAGTGGATGATTCCGTAAACCCTGGATTAGGTTCAATGACAGCGTTTTTGAACCTGTGACAACCAAAACAGCACTTAAGATTTTTGCAAAGATGATTGACATTGTTGTCAGGCTACTTTCGTGACTGTTCTTAAATGTTGGTATATGCAAATTTCTGTTGCATAATTGTAAAAATAAGAAAAGCAAAACAAATGCCTGACCCTGACTATGGAACCCAGGGGAAGCAATCTCAGTGAATGATCCAATATTTTGCAATCTAACAATCAAATGAACATTTATTGGAATTCAGACAGAATAGGCACTATAAACTGGACAGGTGCCACTCAACAAGACTGATGACAAGTCCTTTCAACTGCAAATATTTATGATTAACACAAAAGAAAAAAGGTTTCTTAGTGAATTTGAACACCTTTTCATATTACATTAGTAGTCTATTTCAGAGATGGAACTAGCAAATTACATTGAGCCTACTCTCTTTAACCTTCAGTGAGGTGTGTGAGGCCTTTCTGCTGTTGTTGGCAATAATCCCTGATGTGACTGCAGAGCTTCATTCAGCTTGCAGGCTGATGGACTGGTTATAGCCTATTATGCACTGAAAATGAACGAGCTGAGAAGTTGAACCTAAAGCAGACTGTGGAGGACTTCAGGGTGCACCAGACTCACAGAACGACGTTCAGACAGGTGAGTACAACAACCCCCCTATTAATGGATGTTTTTCCAAAAGGAGGAAATCAACGTAGCATTTGTGTGCTGTGCAGTCTCTCATATATGCATTGCTTTAATAAGTCTCTTTGTGGCCACAGCAAACTGTGGAGTTTATATAGTCTATACCGATCTGTGTTGTTGCTTAGTTATGTTTTATTCTTCTGCAAAGGTTATACAAAGTGTCAGGCTATTTCATTTCTGTAGTTTAATGATGCTTGTTCCGCCCGCAGTGGTGTCCACTCATTATTTGGTCAACTGACAGACTATTGGTCTGATAGTGGTTGAACTTTTATAATTGATAAATCATGCAGGCTGCAAAATGCTGTCTAAAGAAATGGAATTTAGTGTTTGTTTGGACATAAGGGTTCTGTTGTGTCATGTGTATAGGCCTACATTTACATGTTAATGCACTATATTTTACAGCCTAAGTGTGTTCTTTACTTTATTAGGTCTATCATATAACATCCTTATCCAATTTTTTATTTACTTTCCCACCATCCCCCCTTTACCTACTTTTTACTTTTATCTTATATCTTAAATTATGTAAAGATTCTTTAAAGTAACATCACTTTTACTTATAATATTTTAGTACTTTGTCTCACCCTGCTCTATTCTGAATTACCATTTGAAAATGTATTATCAACTTAACAGAAATCATTTTCAAATGATCTGATGGAAGAGGACAATAGCTGTTTTGCTGGACAGTGTTTGTTGTTCTATCTCTACCTCTCTCCTGTACGATGTATAATGTGTAAAATATATTCATGATGGAAACCCCAGCGGCTGCTTGAGTTTCCTCACCTCACTTTCTCCCTCTTACTATGAATTAAACAGAGCGATAGCGAAAAGAGGGTGGTGGAGAAAGATAGAGTGGGAGAGAGTTGGCAGAAGAGAGGGAGAGATGTGGTAAATTACATTGTCAATTCAAATCCTGCCACTAATGCATCTCATTGAGTTTGTGTCGCTGTCATCCCGGATGCTCAGTTATCTGTGTCAGTGCAGCCAGCAGAGGAGGGCCGCCTTGTTAACAGCACTGCGAAAAGCAGCACAAAGTTTAGCTAGCAAGCACGCCCTGAGCCAGGGAGGAGAGACAGTGCAGATGAAGTAGACGTGCAAGACATGAAAAATTCATCTTTCCTACGTTAGTGTGTGTGTGTGTGTGTGTGTGTGTGTGTGTGTGTGTGTGTGTGTCTGCAGAGCTGTATCAGTTTAATTACAGCTAGCCTCCATTCCGACACGGCCTCTTTCCTACGCAAATTAAAACATCCATGTAACTTCCCTCACACACATAATTGACTTGCACACACTCAAAAGTAGCAGTGCCACACATATGCACACTACCCCTGTTGTAGTTGTCATCCCCTGTTCGCTCGCCCTCCGCCAGCCCCATCCCCGTTCCTCGTCCTCAAAACTATTTGAAAATCAATTATCTCAACAAACCAGCTGTAAGGAGTGGGTGCCAGCCACTTACTCCTGAAGTGAATAACTTATTTGAAATTCATTATTGTGTCGAGCCGTGCGACAGGGCCCTCCAAGGCTCTGCATTTCCCATTCCCCTCTCTCTCTCTCTCTCTCTCTCATTCAGTGTCTCTCCTTCTTTACATAAACTAACTGTGCTGGACCGATCTTTTTTTTTTCTTCTCTCATGCCTCTTCCTACCCTTCTCCTGTCATGCAATTTTAACCAGCTGAGCGCCACAGACATGAGCACACACATATACATATACACACACAGAGCTCCCTTGATTGGTTCACCTCATTTATTTATCACATGCAAATCATGGGACGCCCAGAGATGTTTTCTTTCCCGCCTGCTTCTACAGACATGAATATGGATGGCGGGAGCAAAGTAAGGTTGGAAAGGGAAGGACGGGTGAATATGGATATACATTCTAGATTTTTTTCATCATTTGATTTGAAAAAAATGGCAATACAATGGAATGTATAGCATTAATAATAATAACAATCACAGCAACAATAATGATGATTTGTTTTAGATGCACATAGTGTATTACTATTGGATAGATAGTGTATTACCATTATATATAATTTGGAATGCTTGCTGCAAGCCAGGCCTTATCCCTCAACATAAGTCCCTCTTGAAAAAAAAATTGAATTGACACAATTTTTTGTGCATTGGCCAAATTTTTGCATCCAGGTAAATTACTTAAAACTCATGGCTTTTACTTCAACTAGCCTTCCTTAATAGTATTTGGTTATCTCACCATGTACCTGAGGCAACATGCCATGACCAACACAGTACACACAATAACAGTGCTATTTCACACACACACACACACACACACACACACACACACACTGAGGCTGGTCATGGACATTAGCACCATGGCCCGATTGAGAAGCACCTGTGTGGAAACAATGTTAAAGTGAGTTGATGCAGTGTCACTAGTGCTTTTAACCTTTCTTTCTTCCCTTTTCATTCCCTTTGTCCCCGTCTTGCTCTTGCTCTTCTCTCCTTTTTCCTCTGTCCTTCTTCCGCCCACTGTATGACTCTCCTTCTCACAACATATATCTCTCTTGATAAAGAGAGAGAGTAAATGAGTGTGACAGTGCTGTCATGTATGTTCCAGCAAAGGCCAGCGAGGGCCGGTGCGGAGACAGGAGGTGTCATATCCTTACATCTCTCTCTGTTTCTGCCACCAGCTGGACTCTTCTTCTCTCTCCTTTTCTGTCACACTCTATCGCTCTCCTATCCGTTTCTGTCCTCTGCGTCTCTCCTCCCTTCCTGTGTTTCCACTGTCACGCTTCTCAGCTTTTTCCCTCAACAGAGACTACATCCACACTAAAGTCAGCTAAATTTGAAAACACTTTAAGTGTTTTTTTAGCTTGTTTTCTTCAAGAAGAATAATTATAGGAAAATGGCAAAACCTCCTTTTATTTCCCTCCTATGGTTAGCAAATGATGTGTACACACAACCAACATCTAATATGTGTGACACAGCCCAGTTACTCTCCTGAATCTCAGCTCGCTGAACTACAATTAAATCACCTCCATCATCACTTTTACTGTGTTTTAATATGACCAAACTCACCATTCAGTTGGTCTTATTTACATAATTTCAGTTTGTGTGACAAGCTTAAAGTAGTGATTTCATCATAAATCTGACCTGTTTATCAAGTGAAAGCTAAAAATAAACATTATTGTGTGATTAACCACATAAATGATTCAAATTAGTGATCAAAAAATAGGAGGAAAAGTAAAGAAAATAAAAAAAGAGAGGCAAAATGGAGTTGTTTACTGCCACACAGCCTCCAAACAAGCTGTTGACATCATTTTCCAAAAGTTTCCCTATATCCACAGAAAAAGCAAAGCTGGCATTTTTGAAAAAGACAGTTTTAAGGTGAGAAAAAAAATGCTTGCTCAATGGAGCAAAAAGAAAAAAGACAAGTTTTGTGCAGGTTAGTGTCGGTGTACACCATCTCTACAGAGGCTGGGTGATGAGAGGCCCCGGTTCTCATCTGGCCAGCTTTGTTGTACTCGTCCCTAGCTTTGTATTTCTGTGCAAGTACATTGTGAGAGATGCAAAAAAGAGTGAAA
Source organism: Cebidichthys violaceus (assembly GCF_023349555.1). Taxonomy (NCBI): domain Eukaryota; kingdom Metazoa; phylum Chordata; class Actinopteri; order Perciformes; family Stichaeidae; genus Cebidichthys; species Cebidichthys violaceus. Next base: position 232,522 of record NW_027176315.1, on the reverse strand, counting down.
TTCCTTGTAAGGTACGCATACTTGGCCAAATTAATTGATTCAGATTCTTCTGATAGTGAAAGCAGCGCATCAGCAGTTTAGCAGCAGCATCTCAATCCTCCATCAGTGTCTACAGGATACTATCAGCCACAGCCCCTATATGTGGTCGAGCGAAACCAAAACGGATGCTTTGGATCCTGGTAAAACCTGGATGAAACGCAAGGATGAAAACTGCATGGCCTGTGTAGACAGCTGTTCTGATTCAAACTGAAAAGTTTCTATTCTGTCCGATGCGCAAGATGGACAACTGAAAAACATGGCTGAAACACATTCAGATGTTTTTATAGCCTCTTCTCACTAATTACTGCCGGAGGTAAAGAATTAAAAAATACATAAGTTGCCAAACAACACTCTGGCTGTGGAGTGGGCCCTCAATGAAATGTTATAACTTCGACCTCGTCATCATTGTCATCTCCTCTGTCGCTCTCTGCTTCACTCATCCTACTGAGTCTTATTCTATTTTTTAGACTTTTCACCACACTCTGTCACCAACATGGATGTGTATCCATGGACCATGTGTACAAGCATGCGCACACTCACAGGTATTGTATGTATGCATGCAAGCGCTTGTGCTGCACACATGAATTAACACACCTACTGTACATGTATGTGTGTATGTGACTCCAGCCTCCGGGCGACGCAACGGCAGGAAATCGGCCAGCTGAGCCATCAGAGTGAAAATGGGGTCAAATTGGCCTTTCAACTGGCCTTAATCTTCCAATCATTCCTAAAAACCCACCTGCCGCTCCACAGTGCAACTCTACTCCCAAACCCACAGCGAATGGCTCATTTTAACGTTTGATGAACGCACAAATATATACAAGGACATCCGCTAAATGCTTGTGCGTGCACGTCTTGCATAAGTATGATGAAGCGTCTGTTCATGTTGTGTGCTTTCCGTGTCCACATGATTTGTGCGATCGCTTTGCCCATATTCACATATACTCATTCTTGTTCTCAAGTTCTGCAGTTAAATGCGGTTTGTGTGCATTGGGAGCGAGTGAGGGAGAGCCGCGATCAATGCCAAAACCATTATGGGACACGCTTTGACGAGAGCAGCCCCATTTTAGCAATTTGGCAGTGGCCGAGGCCCGCATATGGAATTATTTGATCAATAGCCTTGTAGCTTGATAGAGAGGAGTAAATTATATGATCAATGTTGTATACAATCTCGCTACCTTCTCACTGTGTCGAGAGTTTCTGTTTGTGTGTGTGTGTGTGTGTGTGTGTGTAATTCTTTTTGTGAGTGAATCAGTGTTTGGTTGCAGACATACCAGCGCATGTGTTGGTGCGGAAATGTAATTCCAGAATTGTTTTGTGCATACATTGTTTGTGTGCTGTTGTTGCGCAATTTACTTTCCTCCTTCTCAGAATAAAAGGGCTCGTTTCCTCAGGCTCTTTGTATATTTTTCGCTCGCTTTCTGGACATAATATGCTCTGTTTTGAGAGTGGAAGCAGACAGGGATATCAAATGGCAGAGATGAAAATAGAATGAATGTAGGGGAGACTAGCTAAATTATTGATGTGTATCATGGTGCCTATGAACACACAACACACTGAGCCATCTTCTTGGTAATTCACCTCCAATAACAAACTCTTATCACTCCACCAAGTACACCTTTCATACTCCAACATACATTTGTGTATAATGTGTGTCCAGACAGACATTCATATTCACTCACAATGATCCATAGGAGCGTATAGGCACACGTACAAAAGACCATTGCAGTTTGCAGTAACGTCTTTTCAAAGAGACTCCTGAGCTCGAAGTGGCTCAAGTATAGAAGGTAACTTCTAATAGCCTGTGCACATGCACACAAAGACATACACACACACACACACCTTTATTCTGAGTCCATGTCTGTCTCTGTGGATGAGATCGCTACCCTCTCTGTCACTCTGAAAGACTGCCTGTGTGCATCTTAGCCTGAGTGTGAGTGGCGTACATCAGGGCGAAGCGATACCTCTCCTCATTGTAGGTTCATGGTCGTGTACGTGTCATGAAATTCGCAGAGAGACAGCCTGATAGCCTGGCAGAGAGGCCTCGCTTTGAGCCTGATTTGTTTTCGTTTTTTTCTGTCTCCCCCTCTCTTTCTCTCCTGTCACATGGTAAAAGTTGAACCATCGGGGGAACGATAAGCAACCGACACGAGGAGGTTATGGCAGGGAGAGAGAGGGGTGGGCGGATGGAGGGAGGTAGGGACACATGAAGGAGGTGGGGGAGAGAGGGAGCGACACAAAGGAGAGCCTGTCACACTCACTTAGATGCTGAAATATTAAAGTGAGCAGTCAGGTTGTAATTTTCCTGAGAAAGCCGAGGGACGAGGGGGATAAGTGAAGCGAGAGAACGAGGGAGGCGGGGGGACGAGTGATAGAGACACGGAGAGAGGGAAGGTATCACCGCTGATCTCCCTTTCCTCTCTTCTTGGAAGAGACACGGCACACTTTTAATACCACTACTTTAATTAGCTTGGCTTTATACGGTCTGTCTCTCTCTGCTTCTCTTCTCCGCAAGACGTGAATAATTCAACAGGAATGGTGTACCGCTGCCTGGCAAAGACAGCAGGCTCACCAATCTGTAAAGTATCTGTGGGAAAGAGAGAGAGAGAGAGAGAGAGAGCGAGAGAGAGAGAGAGAGAGAGAGAGAGAGAGAGAGAGAGAGAGAGAGAGAGAGAGAGACAGAGAAAGAGAGAGACAGAGAGAGAGAGAGAGAGAGAGACAGAGAGTCCAGAAAAGAAGGTCTTCTACATTAGACAGCAGCCTTTGCTTCTGTAAAACCTCAAGACCTTTCGTCCTGATCTAACTAATCAAATAATTGTTATTACTTCTGCCAGGATACAGAGATCTGTGTCTTTCCACAGCTAATCTTGTATACTGCTGCACCAAACTGCATAATATTTTTGGTGCTACGTTATGGCTGCATCTCTCTTGGTTGCAGTGATTCACACTTTCTCAAACCACCTTTTATCGCCTGTTTTATTGCCTCTGATTGACAGCTGACTCCTCACTCACCACTCTTAACTGGCTGCCGGCCGGCAGGGGCATTTAGTGATCACACAGCTGAGTGCATCGCGGAGACACAGACTGCGTTCGAAATTGCATTTGAACTTGCTGCACACTACATACTCGGTCTGCACTGCATACTGCTTACTAAATGATCGGTGGTCTCAAGGCACCCCCGCCAGCTCTGTCACACACGTTTTCAAACATGCGTTATTTGGATAAACTCATCACACATCTGGAAACATATTAAAACTTAATAAAGCGACATATTAACAGCTTAAATGGTTTTCTCAGTAGACTTGAAGCCCAAATAAATGCTTTCACTTGCCGATGTGCCTGTGAGATGGAGCTGAGACGCGGGTCTGAACAGAGACCTTTGCAGAGATTACGATGACAGCACAAAGGAAAAATGATAAACTCGCACTTTTGACGGTGGTTAGCCAATTGTGGGTTGCATACATTCAATCAGACATACAGCAGTGATCGTTGCAGACACATTCTGCTACTGAGTGCACCTTTTTAGATGAGCTGCTAAACATAACGGAAAATGATCAAGCAGAACCCAGTTCATCCTGATAAAGGGCGCTTTTTTTTTGTGGTTATATTGGAATGTTGAGATGTATTTGTGCACGGTTTTGTCTTGCAGCTCCATCAAGCATACATGTGCTTCTTTGTGCAAGTTATCCCGTGCCTGAATGTGTGTGTGTAAGGGGGCGTTTGTGTGTATGTAGGGTTAGTGCCGGTATGTATTCATGTCAGCCTCTGCTTAGCTCACCAATTTGGGTCGTTGAGGATGATATGTCAGGACACTGCAGGTTGGTGGTTTTGTTTGCGGGTGGGGTTGGGGGGGCAAGATGGGGCGAGCGGAGAATCAGTGATGTAGTTTCTCTCACATATCATCACATTGAAATTGCATGTTCTCTATGTGTGTGTGTGTGTGTGTGTGTCTTAGTGTGTGTGTGTGTGTGTGTGTGTGTGTGTGTGTGCATTTGTTATGGCATCCTGTCAACCTGCACCCAAACTCCCCAAACCCCTCCTGTCCCAGCCTCCCCAGCTAAGCAGCATCACTGTCTGGATGGGTACGCCTGGTGACTGAGGGGGCCGCGGTGTGCTAAGGCTGAGTTGGGCAGTTCCTGTGTCAGCCCTAGAGCCCTCACTGTCACTGCTGGAGGGGAGACAAGGGACGACTGAGACACTCTCTCTCACACACATACGCGCGCACACACACACACAAGCAGAGTGATATAAGCAGTGCTATGCCTCTAGTCATCTTTCAGCTTTTCAAGGAGTTTTAATGAGTTGAGAATAAATAGAATTCCTCTTTCCCCCCCCTCTCGGTTGCTCTCTGTCCATCTTTGTCTCCTACTCCCCTTTGTGTGACTTGTCTCCATTCCAATCATAGCTCGCTTCAGCGATCGCTGAGTCAGGTCTGAAATAGAATCGACATGGCAGCCTGAGTCAGCCAGGACAGCGAGCCGAGCGCAGATTAGTCATCCTGGCGAGGTGCTTTTGTCCAGGGACGATGACAGATCTATGAAATGAACGGGGTAGTGATGCATCGGGGGTGTCTGCCTGTCTCAACTAGGGATTACAGATACTCCTGAGTGTGTGTGACCGTGGTTGTGTGAGTGCCTCGGTGTGTGTTTATGCCCAGCTCTATAAAAAGAGATGACTCTACAGCTCAGTCTCTAAATCAAAGGCAAAATTACTTCGGAGTGTGTTTTGTTGTCTCCTGCTTTTCAGAGTGAGCTGGACTCGACATGAAACAGTGAGACAAACAAAAGTGAGTTTGTCAAAGGGAGCGAAGTGAAGAGTACAGATTGTCCTCTTGTCCTGATTCATTTGTATTTTGCGATTTCCTTCCTGCTGGCTACAAGCGTGGAAACAACTTCTCCCACAGTTATGAGGCCTGTTTTGGAGCTTCCCAATCAAACATGATCCACTGCCACTAATCTTGTTTGCGACTAGATCGGTCACCGTAATCCTTTCCACAACAAATAGACTTCTGTAGCACACAGTGAAATCCACCCCGACCAGGTTGAAATGGGCTGTCGGACTCCCCTATAACTTTGTCAAAGAAATGGGGTCACCGTTCTGCGTATCATCCACTGTCATCTTTATTATGATGAATTTAAAACATACTGTCGCTTTGATTAAATGTGTGACAGGCTGCGAAAACAAGTATTCATCCCTCAAGGGAATGACAATAAGCTGCTCTTGTGAGCTTGTTGTGTTTATTATATCTAAGTATAACAAAATATTATTATATTTGTCAAGCAAGATTTACTTTGGATTGTCAAAAACCCAAATTTGTTATCGCGGCGCTCTTTACAGGCAAAATCTTTACAGGCTGATTCCAGTATTGTTTAAATCTCCCAAACTTTACCTCAACTAAACGGAAACAAATAAAAGGTCCGTATTTATGAACCAAAATTGTATTCCTCGCAGTGTGGAGACGGCCTTGAAAGAGTATTTAGATCTTCATGTATAAAAACATTTATCAGATATGTAGACATTTTTACAGACTTTCATTTGTTCTCTGGTCAAATGTTTCAGAGGGTTTAAGGTTATGTTGGTTATGCCCTCAGTATTTCTACAGTTTTTGCTACTTTCCTGTGAAATGACATTCTACATCTTTATATTTCATTCAGAGACTTCATCTCTGAATCAAATATTCCATCAAAATTGGATTATACCACAACTCAGCCAGGTCCAGGCTCATCATGATCATCAGGGGGCTTATCAGATCAGTAAAAAATACTAATGACATTGCATATTCAACTTTCTCACAAGCCTCCATCAAACACAATACAGAAAATGATTATATGGGAGAAACAAAATCTAGAAATAAATATGTTTTACAAGGCCATCATATATTGTCCCTCATGTTACAGTAGAAGTAACAACATGTTTATGTGAATGAACAGGTTCTAAAGCTGCTTGTTGGACTGTTTCCAATCGAAAACAGATGGCCTCAGCATTGCTGTTAGTGTTGTGTTGACAATAGAAATGTCCTGGATGAAATAGGGACTTTGGAGTCAGCTGCCGTGTTTTGATGGCACACACACACACACACACACACACACACACACACACACACTTACCCAACCTTGTCCCCCTCTAACCTGGACTGAGGAGGTGTATGTGAGCGAGCGACTGATTAAATCAACTTTCGTTTCTAATTCTCCTCAGACCCCCGATGTTATCGTGCACCATCACTGCTGAAGGAGGAAGAGAGGGAGGGGATAGGGGGGGAGATAGGATGACAGAAAGAGGGAGAGATTCAACTGCTTGGCCTAGAAGCTGCTTTTGTAGTTAAATGGTGACAGAAATAACAAGATATACATGCAAAGTATCACACATCATAGTCATAAGAGAGGTTTTCTTTATTTTCCTTGACATCGCTTTCTTTTTTTCTCTTGCAATCTTCCGCTGAAAGGTCATGCGGCTCATGTCTGTGTACCTTTGGTTGTGGCTTCAGAGAAGAAAACTGGAGTGTAGGAGCTGAATTATGAATCTTATTATATACATAAACCTTGGTCTGTTGACAGTTTGTGCTGCTCGGTGCTAGAGCCGGGCATCCTCTTAAAAGCTTCAGCATTCAGATCGCTTCGGTCCCACGGACTTGCAGGTCAGCTAAAACTATTTAAATGCCAAGACACTTTGGAGGATCCAGGCTGTTTTAAACTGAGGTATAGTCTGAGGTCACTAAAAGCAAACAATACTGTTTTCACAACAGGAGCCTCTGTTGAAGCTTGTTGAGTGGGATGTCAATCAAATCTGATGAAGGTGTATGCCAGGATTTGTTCAGTCAGTGCATTTACGTTTCATTTTTCTATTATATTTCTAATTCCTACTCGCCTGCAGGCTTCTCAATTTTACTGACTTCAACTAGACTCTTAAATAAATTCTGCCGGATGACAACTTGGGCATTGTGTTCGTATTCGTGGCCAGAATGACCGTATACTGTGATGCATGTTCATAACAGAATAACTAGAATAGTTCAGTAATAATTCAGTCTGAATAATAATGTTATTGTTCGCTTTCATTTTCTCTTCAAAATAAGTTTGGCTAACCTGTTTATCTGACTGCTCATGTTTCTTGTCGCCTCTAACTTCTTTTCAGTGATGTTGTTGCGCCACTAGATCCGTGAAATGAACTCAGTGAATACAGTGTTATCATTACTGATAGGTACGATGGCCAAAATTATGGAAATAGAACCAACGTTGTAATAAACCAGAACCCTCCTTTAAGCAAATCAAGTGCAACACTTTCACTGAACTTTCACCTTAACTGCAGTTAGAGTACTTGAAAAATATAGTGAGCCTTTTTCATAAGCTTGTGTGCAGCTTGAAATTCTATGCCTGAAATGGAATCGTTTTAAAGTGCATTTATAAATGGCCACGGACAGGATTCCTAAAGCTTTTGTTGCCTTAGATAACAGGAGCAGCAACAGCGACTATGTATCCCTATAACAGCATTCATAATTTCCTACTAGTGTGGATATTGTATGAATAAATTAACACACACACACACACACACACTCGCGCACATAAAAGTGGACTACCTAGGCTGAATCAGGCAAGAGGGAGGTGAGTTTTTTATAAAGGAGTGATTGTATCAGTCTCCTTCCCCTTCCTCCCCTCTGTCCTCCTCCTCCCTCCTCCTTTCATAGTGGATGGTGGTGAAATATCAGTATTGTTTACGCAGAAGATTAGGGCAGAATTGGGCAGAAGGCGGTTGTTCTGTGACGATGAAGATAAGATAGGGGACGGTGGTGTGTGTGTGCGCGCCGTGCTACCCCGCCTTATCTTGGCAGCAGGCGGAGCAGCCATATGAAGTTGTTCATTGTAATTACCCGTGGCAAGAGTAGATTTCATAGGGAGATTTGGGGGAAAGAGTGACAGAATAAAAGCAAGGGAGGGAAAAAGGGAAAGAGAAGCTGAGAAAGGAGGAGTATGGACAGTCAGGCTGAGTATTTTACCGCTCTCATCTGTGATATCTCAGTGCTGCCATATCTTAATGACCTTTTGTAAGTCTTACATCTTAGCCACTGTTCTAATAATCGGCATCTCATGACTCATCCCCATCTTTCCTGTGTTATTCAATCAGTGATCTTTTCTCTCGCTACCCGTCTATTGCTCTCCACTGTAATTATCACACTGGATGAGAATGTCAGGTGCAGTCGACCAGTTACTCATCTTCAAATGGAAAATCAATCCAGAATCTGTATAAACGTTAGTCATGTTTTTAAGGTTTAATAAAACTTTTCAGTTCCAGTAATTTGTTGATTTAGGTCCTATCAAACTTGAAGTCAGCATAGAACAGCAATGCATTTTATTAATATTATATAAGTTATGTGTGTGCACGTGGGGTTATAGTTTATATTTACTAAATCAACTTTTACCATAAAAAAAATTTCCTTTTTTTTCTCTTTTTACTTGCCTGTTTCATTGACTGTATGTCTCTCTTCTATGAACCACGTGAAGCTGAAGACAAAACAGACAGTCTCCGTCTGTGTCTGCCTTCTTTCACTGTAAATGTCACACTGAAAAATAATGGGAGTTGACTGTATGAAGGGATAAAGGTCATGGGATTTTGTCAAGTTATTAACCAATTATCTGAATTTATACTTTCTACATTGGGCTGGAGATGTTGCTCAGTGTAGGAAGTCATGATGCAGGTCTTTCAGATCTCTGACTGCTGACCACGGCCGTTGTCACAACAAGGCCGTAGTTTTAGTTTGAAGACTTTCGGGGTTGTGTTTTAGTCTGACGCACACATCCATGTTCGCTTCTTGATTGGGTTTTATCAGTCAAGACTTGTCCTGCACTTATTCGTCAAGCCTGTACCACTTGACACTCTTCACCCGTGATTACTGTACAGCTACCAGTTGTTGATTCAGCTTGCGTAATGCATTACGGGTATTGCCTACTTTGTTGTCTATGCTAGCAGCTAGGGGATGTTTGAGGCATGGTTTACTGCAAAAAAAAATGGGCGAAGATTATTTCTAAAATGGTGTTAAATTGCTTGTGTGCACTGAGATCATTCATTTTTTTTTATTGAATAAAATGAGTGTGGATGAAGCCTAAGGGAACTGTTAGCTTGCCTTATCTGAGCCGTTATCTACACACAGCTTCAACAATATTTTCAGACACACTTATACGGCACATTTCACATCACTTCACCATTTAGCTCCACATTAGCTCCGCCTAACCACATGCTAATGTTAAGCTAACGTAACACAGGCTTTTAAACCCTCACTGCTGCTCTCCAGGTGTGCTTATGTGTGTGTGTGTGTGTGTGTGTGTGTGTGTGTGTAGATTGTGGGTTCCCTGGAGACATCCTTACCTGAGGGAAAGTTTCAACTTTTCTTCAGTTGAATGAGCGGAGCAGGACACTTGCCGTAGGCAGAGCAGAATGGGTGCAGAGGAGATTGAAGGGAAGAGCAGTGGAAAAATATTTCATCCCTTGATTCCAACGTATTTAACTTCAATTCACCAGTGATTCCACTGCTCTTGGTGCTGTAGGTCAATGCCCCTTTCTTTTCACAGTAATATTTCAACAAGGTTGGGGCTAATGTTTCATACAGTATTGCTATTGAAGGTCAAATTCCTTTGATAAATCATGGTTGAGTGGCAGTGAGTCAGGTAAACGAGGCCTGAGAAAACACTTCAAAGTGGAATTCAAAGTTTTGGCCATCTTAAAATGCTGAACCAAATCTACACAGGAAAGTGCAAGCTAATACCTCAAAATATCGCCATCTGACTTTGATTCATTTGATTAGTTTAGTCTGTTGGTTGACCAAGTGGAAACTGAAAGCCGTGATCCTTCCTCTGAGCGATACAATTTCTTGCAAACTGAAACATTTGCCCCCAGGCAGTGCGCTCGCATCCCAAGACTCACACATCTTAATGATTTAACACTTGTTCTCTGCTATAGAATATTCCTATAACTCAACTACAAAGACCATCAATGCCTCAATCATGCCATTAAAACTCATGACTTTTACAAATGTATTGCATATATTTTGTTATATTATGTGCAGATAACTTCATGACTTCTGTATTTCCATCTCCTTTGATTGAGAGAAGTAGGGCATGCCACAGAAGACTTGCTCCTTGTTTCAACGATTAACGATGTAAAGGCTACGGTTTTCAAGGTTGGGAAAGTTACGCTCTTAAGCATTGCAAACAACAGCGATAACCGCTGAACATACAACAGGCAACAATTCCTTTCATTGGATTATGAGACATTATTACTATGAAGTGCTCCTTCCGAAGCACTTTGATGTCACCACAAGAATGTCATCATTTCATCACGGCGAGAGGTGCATACCATGCCTTTGTGACCATTTAATAGAGAGAAGTGAAGGTCCACAATCTTGCTAAGAATTGATAAGATTTTGCTAAGAAGTGGAAAATGAATGTTATTGTGTGCAGGCTATCAGTGAATAGGGCTTTGTGTTGTCCTCTCTCGTCCTTTCACCACCTTGACGTTGCAGCACAGTGTGTGTTTTTGTGCGTGTCTGTCTAAAGCAGCCTTGCCATGTGAAGAAAAAAGACGAAACGCAGTCAAACTGTTTTGCTCATTCTCTTTCTCTGTGCCCCCCCCCCCCCCCCCCCCCCCACCTCACTCACTTATACTACTTTCAGTGTGACAGCAGTATGAATTTTAAATACAACTGTTTGGATACGGCAGATGAATCCCCTCCAGTGTAATAATCTCAGAAATGTTTTTAGGAAAATCGTAAAAAAAAAAAAAACAGTTGAAAATGAAATCACAAACCAACCAAATGGCAAATACTATACAAACCACAAACTCAACGTTCATCTTTGTTTATTTTATTTTTTGTATAAACGTGTTACCTTAATCAGGTTATAATGTATAAAAAGTTCTCAGTGAGAGCAACAAGTCTTGCGGTGCAGTGGTATGTTGGTAGGTGGTAGGATGGTACATTTTAACATGTTTTTTTAAGCAAAAAACTTGAGAGGATCTTGTTTTAACAGATGACAAACAGAGAGAGAAACTGAAAGACATAGATGTGGAAATATAAAGAGAGAGAGGTCCCAGTTATGTTTGGGTCAGCTGTGGGACAAGAGGTTCCAGGATTAAGCGTGACTCTTGTTTTTCCTTCCTGCCTCCCGTCCTCTCCATCGTTTGGAGAGGGGTGGTAATGCTCCGCTCATCTATCATTTATCTGTGCTGACTCTATGATCCACATCAGCCGATCCACATTTAGCTCCCCCTGCGTCCTCATACTCCCCCTCGAACCCTCTTTCTGGGTCTGCTTTTCGCTTTCACTTGTTTCTATCTCACTGTCTTCTCTCTTTATTTCTCGGTTGGCTCATCACTGTGTCTGCTCTGTCCCCATCTCTGTTTCACTCTCCTTTTTTTCACTTCTATCCATCTCAGTCAAATTTAGATGATGCAAATGTTTCTGCTGCCAATGGCAGTGGACTATTTTAGGGTTTTCCTTGATTGTCCTTGTCCTCTTTTTCTTATCTGTCTCTTTCTTTCTGTCTCTCTTAAATTCACACACACTCAAACACTCATTCACCCCCAGGTCTTTTTTTTTTCCTTCCATTGACTTTGAATAAAGCAGTCGAGGTGAGTGAACTCAAGCGCTCAAAGACTAACTACTGACACTCCACCAGGGACATTCCCAAAGGCAGTGTTTTATTTGACACTCAGCCAATCAGCTTTTTGCTTCTGCATGACTGACAGCGGCGGTGTCTAATTACACAGGAATGTTTGGAAGCACCCGGTTAATCCTCTAAATGCCTATCCAAAACTAAAACTCCCCACTTTGGATAAACAACAAGAACAAGTCATTGTATTTCTAGCAGCATGGGCTAGAGGAGTAGGGGAAATCCCCGTTCTACTGGGACAATTTAAGTATATTTTCAGATGTGGATCAGTCTGAGTGCATTGTGTCCGTCCAGACATGTCCTTAGCAAAATCAGAGGTGTGACATTCAGAACTGTGACTATTGTTCCCAGCTGACTCTGAAAAGTGGAGATAAGTAATTGGAGATGGGTCCAATAATCCATTAATGTGCAATGTTTGAGATTATGAGAGACTTTGCATCAAAACAACACTCAGCACCTTTCAAACCGTTCCCATAAAGGTTGACTAGAGGGCAACACACACCAGCCAGTACGGGTTTTTTTTTTAGATGTCAGTCACTTGTCTGCATCACGGGACAGATGCACTTCTTTTTCTACATTAATCCACAACAGCTCTGAGCCTCTGATATGCCACAAATACACTTTTTTTGCCATTTTTCATTGGTCCAAAACTCTCTTTTTTTTTTTTTATCATGTGCCGTTAGTCTAGTGTATTCTCCGTATAGACAACTGGTCAAATCACACAAATCTCCCTCTGTCGGTCTATATTTTAGTGTCAAAAACAAGACGGCTAATCTCAAGGGGTTTATCTTTAAAACTTTGACTACATATGTTGTGAATTTATTAACAATATTTATAATGTTGATCAACATGAGCTGTCCAGTTTCACTATGACCATATAGTTGTGGTAAAAATAAATAAAATACAATTAATCAGTGAATAAAATAAATGTAGTTTTCTTCCTGTGCACTCCTCTGAACAGAAGTATCCATTGAATTTCTGATATTAGTCAGCTCGGTAAAGAGAGTTGGTTCTGAAGTGGGTGGTTGCCATTACACTGGTTGAAGTCTCAGTTTGCAGAGCTGAACTAAGAACTAAGGCCAGAAAATCACCAGTAAAACAATCACGCTCCAAGTGCAACAATTAACTATGTGGCAATTGCAGGATAAAAACTGGAAGCACAACTATTTTCCACTGAGCAAACACAGTGGTCAGTCTCCTTGACAACAGCGCAGAAGTGCAACTGGAATCAGTGAATTATTCTAAGGCTGTAGTGGCTTCTTGCTGGTAGCTGGTTTAACATGGCAGCTAATGGGTTGCTTACATCCACTGTTCGTGGTTCGACCGTGTATTACTGATTCTTAGATTAAATAAACAATTCCCAGAGTGCAGGCTCTGTCGTCGCTTTATGTCGTCTTGGGAATAGCGGAGCCAGCAATGAAGACAACGAGGGAGCAGAATAGCAGGTAGTTTTAGAGATAAAGAAGCCCAAGCGTATTGTGCAGTTGTCAAACCAGAGTTGAGCTAGATGTGACCTGATTTGCCTACGTTAATATCACATGGCATTTCAAAATTAGCAAGGCGGACACATGGGAGTCCAGCTACTGTTTGCTTTGCTTAATGGTACTGCACTAGTAGGCCTACTTCTGTCTGTGTGCATGTATGTGTGTGATCTGTCTGCACTTGTGTGGCTAAATGTGGTGATGTGCGTGCAAGCGTACAACGTCATACTCCACATTTTTCCGTACGATGCAGTTCATCATATTGTATTACACAGTGGAAATCCTGCAACCCAGAGAGCTAGAATATACTGTGGGAGGAGGAGACTGACAATTCTCATCAACGTGTGTCTGAATGACAGCGAGCATAGAGGAGAGGAAGACTAGAAACGATGGGAAAAAAAAGAAAGAAGCAGAGATTGGAGGTGTGAGAGGAGACATGAATGGAGTGAAGAAGAAAAGGGGAAAGTTGAAGAGGAAAAGTACAGAAAAAAAATGTGCAAAGACAACAGGGAGGACATAAAGATAGAGAAAGAGGAAGCGACGAAGCAAACTAAGAAGTGTATCGTGACCTCGTTGCTCCAGCTTTAATGGAAGATTCATGTTCACAGGGTCATTGATCACCTATGGGAGATGAAGAGGGAGGGAAGATCTAGAGCAGCAGGTGTGTTTGGGGAACGAAGAGGTGTGGAGGAGTGAGGTTAAAGAGGAAGGAGGGGAGGAGGGAGGAGGGATAATGTAGGGTGGAAGAGCGAGAAAGAATTTTCAAATGTTGCAGGAGAAGAAAGGAAACGGATGAATTATTGAGCTGTGTTTTTGATGCAATGACGAAATGAATGGCCGTCTGTCAACTAAACCAACACACTCGAGGTCTGTTTCAGGGGAGATTTGGGAAAAGAAGCGCAAGCACAGAATCAGCTCTCACAGAGAG
>NW_027176315.1:129629-218320 GCF_023349555.1 Cebidichthys violaceus | reverse complement strand
CTCCCTTGCCATTCCCTTCAGTGTTGGAGAACTAGCAGGGGTGGGAGTAAGGGGGAGGCAGGATATGGAGAGATAGAGAGAATGGGGCAGGGGGGCAACAAAGGGCACATTCTCCCCTCCCCTACATACTTTGCCCCACTTCATTCTGGCCCAGCCCAGAGCAGAGGGCTTTGTTTCCGGGACAAGGCAGAAATATGGCTGATCGCTCCTCTCTTCCAAAGTGAGCATCACAGCATGGAAAGAGGGGTGGAAGGGTGGAGAGGAGAGGAGAGGAGCTGCAACGCCGGAATACAGCAGTGGAGGTTTGAAAGCTATGGACACGATGTTAATTACTTGCCAGGTCAGAAAACCATCACAATCCAAAACGTCTGCTGTAACCCTGCCTTCACACGCACACATATGCAATGCAACACCTTCCACTATGCGGAGTGGGGGTCACAGCGAGCAATATTTGTATCAACTCCTATAACAACATCAAGATTGTGAGGTTTTGTTGTCAGTTTCACAGGGAAATGATAATGTGAAAGACAGCATCAGAATTTTGCCCCATCTTACTTATTCTGACTCTCAATGACTTCTATGGAACCTGATGAAAGGCCTCACACCTCTTACCGAGTCACATAGATTCATGGGAAGACAGGGAGACGTGTCAGCCCCCAGTAGTTTCATTTAAATGATTTGTCCCGTGACAATAATTCCCTTAATAAATATCCAATTTCCTCAGGACAGTGGTCCTCGTCCCTTCTGACTCCATTGTTCCACCTCTGGGACATGCAGTGTCTTCAGCAGCTTGTTTTGACCTGCCACCCCCTCCATTTCTCCCTCTGTGCAGGTGGTCCAACCGGTAAGAGTCCACAGTGTGGTGACAAGGACATGATCCCTCACTGGCATCCCACTTTGTTTTGTTGGAATGCGCATCAAAACCAGAGGTACCGCTGCTGGGAATCCCACCCCAGGTATTTATTCTTTTCTCAGCTGTGGGAAATAACTACCAACTCACTGACTCATGATATAACTTGAAGTTGTAATCGTGAAGAAAATTCCACAGGTGATAGCTTATTTAAAATACATTTAGTTGCTGCTTATATCAGCATTGTAATTTAAATGGCTGAGTATCATTTGTGTAACATTTCTCTGGTATTCATGCTGCGTTTATCACATTCAAGGTGTTCGCCGGCTAACTTAAGTCAGTTAGCCCGTAGCTACAGCACATTCATTTGGAAGTGTGTTGTGACAGGCCGACCCAAAGCTGTCAGTTATCAGGCGTCACATGACTGATAGTCGACTGTGTCCAAAATCACTGCCATCACCCACTACTACCTAAAAACGATAAACACTCAAAAGTTGACTCTACAATGAGCAGTAAAAATGAGATTTGGAACACTTATTAATCATCAACATCACTGACTGACAGGTGTGGTGTCATACAACAATACATTCACTTCTACAAAATGAGGAAGCGTTGCAATGTCGGATTGTTAACAGAAAATAGTCTACATGCCATGGAAACTACTTTTTAATTCCGTCATTAAATTGTGAATATGTCAGAATTCAGACACTCAAATAAAAAGCCAGAGGGTAAATGATGTGTAATGTATAGTAAATAAGGAAGGGGGTTATTTGTTTGCAGGATGTCTGCAGGTCCTTAAAAAGTTGTTAATTATTTTATTATATTTTTTAGGACGTACCTATTGATATGTCTTAAATTCTAATCCGTTATCTTAATGTCAACATCTGATTTATTTTAAGAGAGAAAATCCACTCTGCCTACTACTTCATCAACCATCAGTGACAAAATTCTACTGCTGACCACTGTTGAATTATAATTACAGCTAACATGACCATTGCTCAATAGACTGTTCAGGTCAGGATGTCACGTAGAGTCCCAAAGGATTACATGTAGTACACAGTGTAGTATTGACATGAATAGAATCCCATTAAAAGCACCACCCTCCTATTGTTTAGTATAATTGTAGTGGCTCAAAGAGTTCCCAGAGGATGTCTCTTTTAGTTAAAGTTAAAAAGTAAAGATGATGCCCTTGTTCAACACACACCATTAAAGCAGTACTGTCTATCCACTCAACTTCACTCAAGTTAAAAACTTGCAACGCTGTTGTTCTCTGAGTGGCTTGTTAAAAGGTATTCTGGGAAATGTCAGAAATCACTAACAGAAGAAGGCATAAGTTGTTAAAAAAATATGATCACTAAAACGTACATTACAACACTATTTATTACAAAATACTTTACTCCTAAAAGCCACACAGAAAGTGCCAACATCTATGTTTTTCCTCTTAATTAACCCTGGACCAAATAAGTCCATATTTAATTAATATGTACCTACATTTATATTCAGGCCATGCTTTAATATGTTATTTAACTGATAAATACTTTAAATGGAATTTGTGAAAAACATTTCCACCACCGATTACAGTTTTTACAACATTTGAAACGCAGTTTGTACTTTAAAGAGACTTCAGTTCAACATTTCAGCTTATCAACATTGACTAATGAAGAAAAAAAGAAACACGGATAAATGGTCCCCAGTGTGTAATATCCAGCGTTAAACACGTTGCTATAGTGAACTCCTGTATTCGCTCAAGTTTTGTCGGTAGCTATTATACCTTATCAGGATTTCTGCAAAAAAGAAAAGTTTGGTAACATTGAAAATGAAAAGATTTCAATAATTGGGTATCTGAGAAAAACTGAAGCCGAGGCTGGTTATGTTTTCATTGTTCAGTATCAGCTCTTGGCTCATTATTGTGGGGAAATGTATTTCATAACACAGTTTTCTCCCAGACCTTCCTAGCTTTCACACCAATAGTCCTCTGATATGGAAGAGGAAAAAAAAAAAAAACATATTATTTCAATACTGTATTCATTTTTGCATTAAACAAGGCACATTCATTCAAGACATATTTTCAGTCTGTCTCTCTCGCACAAATATCCACAGACTCACACACACATTTGAACATATCCATAGAGCGAGGCTGAAAAAACAATTACAGTTTCTCATTAAGGCACTCCTAATCCCTTTATGCAAAACACAGTTACACAAGTACACACAATGAGGAAAAAGAGAGAATGAGGGAGGGGAGGAAAGAGGAGGGAGAGTGAAGAAAAAAATGTAGCGCAAATGCGAGGAGAATAATTACATATATCATGAAGCCGTCCCTTTTATTTCGGATGTCACTTCTGATGTCACTGGCCGGCTTTGGCGCTAATTTGAATTCAGACCTTTATCAGTCGCCGGCAGCAGATTTTGAGTGACAGCGCCACCAAACGCCTCTCGCCAGCCGTCCTATTGATTTCTCTAAATCCCCAACAATAGCATTTGCATGCTTGTTTCTGTTATAATACAGATATGCCGTTTCGGAAATTAAAGAGCGGCAGGCAGACCAGAGGTAACTAATTGTGTGCCTGTGTAATGAGTGCAGTTTCAATTTGATATAACCCACAGCTTTTCCCCTCGCAGGCCCGCGCTAAGTACTTTCAAGTCTTTGTGGGGAAATAATTGATTTTTGTGCTTTGGGCACAGGGAAAACTATTATGATCTTTTTGAATAATGGCAGCGGGAGGAAAGGCACGTTGAACGATTTAAATTGGTATTAGAGGAGAGGAAGGAAGGCAAGGAGGGCTTGGTGACGGGCGGAGTACTGATAGCGTAGCGGAGCGCTGGTTTTGACTGACAGCCGGCAAATGGCTCCCGGTTTGTTGATTACTCATTCTCTTAAGGTGGAAGTGGGGCAATGTGAGGTGTCGTTGTGGCAGTAAGTAAAGCCACATTGAGCCTGACTGGCCCGGGGAAAGGAGAAGATAGAGGGATGGTGAGAGGAGGGCGGTCAGGGTGGTCTGGCCGGCTCAAGACGCCAGGGGCCTGCTAGCGGGCCAAAACAGTAGGTGAATGAACAAGCACACAGGGTGGGGTTGGCACGTTTTCATATCGCTTCAGGGTGCTGCGTGTGTGTGTGTGTGTGTATTTTTGAGCACAAGGGTGAAAATAAAAAGTCAGCATGTAAAGTCGCAGAAAATGTCTCACTCTCCTGGTTTTAAACCTGCACACGTGTTTGTGTCTGCAGATGCATTACAGTATGTGTGTGTCTGTTTGCACCACATGCCAACCAGTCTGATTTATTTGAGGGAAATGTGATTATTCTGGATATCAGTGAGCCACGCTGTCTTTCTCTCTCATGACTGAAAAATCCTTTTTTTTTTTTCCTCTGTCCCTGCTCTCTCTCTCTCTTTCTCTATCTCTCTCTCTCTCTCTCTCTCTCTCTCTCTCTCTCTCTCTCTCTCTCTCTCTTCTCTCCTGGGGCTTTGTTTCCTTTGTAACAAAAGCGGGGTTTCTTAGTTAATTCGGCATGTTTGAATTTCACACTCTTAATTGTACGAAGAGATAAACAGGTTTCTCCATTGTGGACAAGGGTGGCAGTGGGAGAGGGAGTGGGGGGCTGCCGGCTTTACTCTCCTGTTGTCGTTTTACTAGGTGGAGGGCAACAACCGTGCCATGTTCTCTTGTCCTTTGAAGCCCACTGGTTCCCCATTAGAATTACAGCGTCCGTTTTCAATGGCGTTATCCAATACTCGAGGCTTCTGAGTGACAGCGTGGTACAAAAGGAATAGAGAGGAGTGGTTTGGGAAGGCATACTGTCACCGAGCAATCTTGTGAAGCAGACACACCACTGTACCACCAACATCAAATACAAGGAGAGCATGTGTACAGCACTCTCACATGTTGTCCCGGTTCTCCTGTAATACAACAGTGGCATGTTTGTTTAATACACGTCCTCACTGCAGCTTAGGTTGTATTGTTGGTGGGCTTCATTTCAAAGTGACACAAGTATTTTACAGTGGCAATATAGGGACGGTAATAAAGAAATTGTCCTTAGGTTTTTTTTTTTTTACAAAAAAATTAAATTAATTATGCATTATGAAGCTGAATTATTGCTTTAGAATTCAGCAAAAACGTGGGTTTTTAAATGTCTTTTCACTTTTCTTGTGCTTTTTAATTTGACCATCTTTAAATTATTATAAGTATTAACGCAAGAAAATGTTTGCTTATTTGGTAAAACACACATTAATATGGTATAGTTTCTGAATCTAACTTACCTGATATTTTTTCACACATCTTTGGATCAATCTCATTTAAATATAAAAATATTTTTGACAATTATTCTGTGTAGTCAATCCTCCCTCTGAAAAAAAGCCCCAAAAACCAAATGACTGGTCACAGTTGAACTCTTCATGTAAAAAACAATCAGTGGGTCGATTTTAAAAGAGATCTCTAATTAATACTGCAGTTAGCTCTTTGAATGAATAAACCTGCTGAGTATTGATTTTTGGATGGGTGAGGTTGTCTGTGCCCGTACGGTGTGTCTTTTCAGGGCCGTATGAATACCAGTATCATATCTGCACATGGTGGGAGAAAAGGCGTGTGCGTGGAAAGAAGATAGAGGAAACAAATGCAGGGAGAGGAGAGACAATCGCTGAGGCTGCAGCAGCCGCGTTCACGTTGCTCTGTGTTCTGCCCCGTCGCATCGCCTGTCAATACAGCCCAGATGTGATGGCTTAATACTGTTAGCGCAGGGGTGTGCTGTGACACTGTGAATGTGTGTCTTTGGGATGTGTGTCTGTGAGAGGTCAACTCATGCAAACAAAAAAGGCAGTGTGTGTGCTCCATGGCCCCCAGCCACCATGTCTATCTCCAAAGTCAACACAAACACACACAACAAGGCAAGGCCCTCTGTATTGTGCCAGTCACATTGTTTCTTGTGACCCTCTGTCAAGAGTAGGCAGGCTGGTCTGACAACAGAAAGAATAGATATTAGACCGGATCACGAACACAACTAATTTAGGTTGTCTTTAATATATTACCAAATTTTATATATGTAATATATGTCGATACTTAAAGAAATAATTATTAAAAAAAACATTTAATGTGAAAAAACACCTAAATCAAAAATAATCAAAATATGATATAATGTAAATTCACACTTCATTCTTTATTGAAAATAATTTTTCTGCATTCATCCAGTCAATTCATATGAAATAATTTAAAAATATTAGTTTTTTATCTTTTTAATAATTAAAACTTGCATTTAACATTTCTTTTAATAATACAATATAAGTCCATGTGCCTTTGTGTGTGTGTGTGTGTGTGTGTGTGTGTGTGTGTGTGTGTGTGTGTGTGTGTGTGTGTGTGTGTGTCGTTTTCATTCAATGAGTCTATTGTTTGAATTCCCCCGATGTTTTTCAACAAGGTGCTGAATGCAATTAAAAAAAATCAAACCCAGAAATGCCATTAATGTGAGAATGTTTCCTGCTTTAAACCCCGTGGCTCATTAACCACAGAGATCCTGTCAGCCCGAGAGTGTTTGTGACAGTTAGCACTGTTAGAAAATTGTGTTCATTTTCACTTGACGGCCTATTCAGCCACACTGACACTGCTGAAAAGCAGAGTGCTTTACTCAAAGGCAAAGTTATCGTGATGATTGGCTCAGTCTACTGAGACAATGGTTCGATTTTCTATAATTTGAGATGGAGTCAAGTGAAATGACATTAAGTAAATAAGTCAAATTGCATAGTATATGCAAAATAACTGGTAATAAGCAATGTTTTGGCCAGCGTGTGTGAGAGAGAGTCTACAGTAACATTTAAGGGAAACATTTGCATTTGCTTTTGCAAATATGATTAAATAATTATGTATTTGTCAAACCCTCCAGTTCTTTCTGATATCAAAATATTTCCGGGCAATGCCAACGTTGCCGTGCCATGAGTATATATCATCTAAGTTATGATATCAGCGCAACCAGAGTGTGTGTGTGTGTGGCTTGCAATACGTACGTCCCAGAGTGTGCGATACAGAATGAGCCACTTCAGAGTGTACACACAGACACCGCTCTGAGCACTTGGCCTCTCTTTCTATCCCTCTCTCCTTCTCCCTCCCTCACTTCTCACCCTCTTTCCTCCCCATGTTTGTCCCTCTCTTTCTAAATGAACCCCCCTCATGCTCATTCCATCTCCCTCCATCCACCTCTCTCCCTCCATCTCCCACTCCCTCCATCTCCTCTTTCTCAGGGAAGCGGCGGTGGTTAATTTAGTTGGTCATAACTAATAGAAGCTAATCTGCGGGCGGGAGTCTGCCGAGGATATTGGACAGTGTCGAGGTTAATCGCAGCCAGCCCGGTTAGAAAGGCAGACAAGGAAAGGGGAGGGGAGGAGGGTGGAAGAGGAAGAGGTAGAGGAGGAGGAGGAGGGCTTAATTCCACCGAAGGCAAATGGCATGCCGGTTTTTATCTGGGCCCCTGATAAGGGAGCGCTAATACACCGAGGAGAATGGATGCTCAAGGGCCGGGTTCCCCTTATCAGCAAACTTTACAACAGGAGCCCCGGACTAACGGCGCAACCCCCACACCGCGCACAATAAGCACCTCATTTCACCTCTCAAGCAGAACTATCGCCACACCACCACCCACTACCCACCCGCCCCTCTTGTACGCCTGCATGCACGTACACACACACACACACACACACACACACACACACACACACACACACACGTATACACTGCATCCTCTCCACTTCACTTTTCCTGGTCGCCAACCCCGCCCACCTCCACCTCCTCCACCGCTCCATCCCATCAAGCCACAGAACACACACATTTACGTGGACACACACACACACACACACACACACACACACACACACATACACACTTGCACGCACACTGACATACGCCGGCACTTCCCTCCCTGTGTCTCTGCAGCCCAGAGCAGCCAGCCACCAGGAATGGGGGAGTATTATGAGCATGGGCTAATTGGAAGATCACTCTAATGCATTAAGAGATAAAATAGTTTGGCTGCAGGCCTAGAGGCAGGATCAGAACAACATTGGAGGAAGCTATCTGGCCCTGTCACACATTTGCAGATTTCCATACTAACGCAGCGAGAGCAATTACCCCAAACACAGCTCTCTGTTGGCGCTACAACACACTCCCTGCCAGTACCGCGGCCCCAGGAAATTAGAGGAGGTGTGTGGATGTGTGAGTGTGTCTGTGAATAAGCTTCAGCGAGGGAGGGAATTGGCTTAGTGTTGTTTGATTGTGTATTTGTTTTCTGGGTAAAAGAGGCAGGAATTGGCTTTAGGATAAGTTTGGGTTTTACCGGGTGGCCTTGGGTGTGTCGTTGAGGGAGGGAGGGAGAGAGAGAGAGAGAGAGAGAGAGAGAGAGAGAGAGAGAGAGAGAGAGAGAGGAAAAAGAGTGAGGGAGACACACATCCACCAAAACAAAGATATCAAGACAGTAAGCTAATCAACATGGCTAATAGGGGAACAGGCATCTGCTTGCTTACACCCCGTCTGTGTTGTTTTTCACATGCTAATCACTGTTTGTTATCACCGTCAGTGGGAGGTGTGCGTATTTGTGTGTGAGTGTGTTAGCGTCATCATCCTCTGTGTTCTTTGCTTTTTAAATGAGGTCCGTCCTGTTAAAACTGAGTGTAAGGACTCCTTTTGTTTCAATTTGTGTGTTGTTGGGTTTTTTTTAGTTAAATGCTTCAAACTTTACAAGATGAGGGACATTTTTTTTGTTAACTATTAAAACATGGATCACAGATAAAGAGTCATAGAATCATATAGATTATTTGTGGTTGATTCCTTTATTTTGGTATTTTTCATGGAAAGGAATTTAGCAAAAATAATGAACTTTAAACTATTTTGTAGGTGAAATGATGCTTGTTTGGAGCCTCACAACGACATGATCCCCACCAGCTAATTCATTTGGATCGTCAGGACCCAGTATCTCTTTGTCTTTGTGGCACCTGTGGGCCTGAGAAGCAGGTGTAACAGGTAGATGCTCCCCGCAGCTCAACGTCTGCCTGGCGGGGCTTGTTCGGGGTTGAGCCTGTGCTGGCATCCGCCTGCGGGCAGAAACAAGGACTCCCCTGACTCTCCTCAACTAAATGGATAACAGGTCACGGCTGGAAAGGGAAGGTGCTTACGGTCAGAACGATTTCATACCTTATTTGAGACAAGACTCCAAGGCACACAAACACACACGGAGGTCTTCGTAGATCCTCGCTGTTGGATGGGACAGACAACAGCCCTTAGCGTCCTCAACCATTGTTGTCTATGATTTGCCGTTAAATCCAATTTATCGCTGTTATAGAAATGCATCTTTACCCTCCAGCACATACAGCAGGGTTTATTCCACATAAACCCCCCCATTTATCCATTCCTCATCCCCTTGTTGATTTGCTACGGCTGCGCGGCTTAGGTTAATGTTACAGCAGCCTGGGGGAACAGCACAATGTGGTACTTATTACTGTATGTATTGTAAGTATTTACTGGAGTTATTGATCACTGGCGAAATGTAGCTGTCACAAAATTACCTGACTGAAAGGAATGAAAATATTTTTAGAAATAAAAATGTAAAACTATTCTGGGTGTAAACCTAAAATCAAACATTACAATATTGTCCAAAAGAACCAAAAAAAAAATCATCCTGCAGTATTGAGCTATGGAGATAGTTTTGGTTTAATCCCCCCAATTTTTGATAATTTCACCTCAAGTATAGTAAAATACAATATCTTAAATATTATATTTAAGATATACATTTAAAAATGTCATCATCTATTCTCAGAATCAGTTTAATCCACAGCACTCACTGTACAACATTTTCACTGGAGCTGCTTTCTAATAAATAAATAAAATAGTCCCTCTAAAAAATAAGATAAAAAAAAAAATAAAACATTTTCAATGTTGTGAGCGCCACAAAGAAATTAAGTTCCATTCACATCCATTGTCTTGTGGTGGAGTCAGAAATCTCACAGACAAACTGTTTGCATGGACTGATGCCAGCAAAGGTGTCTTTTTATAACGTGCAAACTGACCCCTGAATGCAGATCATGAGTTAAATGTGTTATTTGCAATCTCATCTACCGCACTTAACTGTTTCTGACTGAAAGATAGGCCACAAATGATCTTATTTTAAAAAAAAATTAAGGTAAAATACACACAGAGATCCAACCACTTGCACTTTACAGACATCAGACACAGACAGACGGTGTCATGTGGGACGGTGTATGTTTTTCCTCTACCCCCTGTGCAGTTTGCTAATTGCTCACAGGGTGATATGTAACAACTAGAGCAACTCCCGTTGCAGTTTTCATTTCACCAGGGGTAAACAAAGGCTCGCTCTGTGGACATGGGGAGGAGCTGTGTGTGTGTCTGTGTGTCTGTGTGTTCTGCGTGTGTGTGTGTGTGTCTGTGTCATTGGGTGTGTATGCATGAGTGTTGGGTGTGGGTATACAGCCTAAATAAGTGTGTGTGTGTATGTGTGTGTGCCAGTGGATGCTGAGGTGTATGATGAGATGCGTCATAAGACAATAAATATTCATTATAACGCACACACACACACACACACGCACACACACACACACACACACAAGCCACAGGCACTTTGGTTTTCCTCTAAGCGAGGCGATTGGTTCCAGGTGTCAGTGAAAGGCAGCGAGGCCAAGATATGTGAGATAGCTGCTGTCTGAGCAGAGGATTTCAAAGTGTTAAGATACGCTGTTACACTTCTAACACTTCATCTGTCTGTCTCGTTCACACACACTCGAACAAGGATACATATATACACACACACACACACACACACATCAGATCAATACAGACTAGGACGATGACACCGAGATGCTCAATGTGAGGCCAAGAGCTTTTTCTATCTGTCGGTCTTTGCTCCAGTCTCTCCTCTCCTCCTATTACCTGTCTACTCCCTTTTCTTCCTCCCTTTTTACTTGGCTGGCCTCTGCAATCTTCTCTTCAAACAGTCCACCCTGGAGCATTGTCTCACCTCCACTTGTCTCCTCCACCGCTCTCGTCCCCCGTCCTCTCTTCCTCTGCTCTCCAGCCGTCGCCTCCCTCCTCATTGTCCCTGTGAAACAATTGGCAGATGTAACATTTAATTACGGCGGTATCTCCTCAGGCGCTGTCGAGGCATAGAGAACCTAACGCCACTCAGAGCAAAGGAGGAGTTGCATTACAATTTGCCATGAAGTGATTTATTCGCCAAACAAGGTGGGAAGGAGGGGGGAGGGTGGGGGTGCGAACCAAACAGGAAAGGTAATTTCTCGATACTCGCTAGAAAAAGGTCAAATGCTTTTTAATGACTGTGTTTTCTGATAATGCCGAATGGAGTGCTGCGGCGGCTACAGTGGCGGCAGTGCTGGTGTGTGTGTGTGTGTGTGTGGGGGCAGTAATAAAGTTGCAGATTGGTATCACATTGCGACGTTTTAATGGAGTCTTGTAGCTGAGGACTTCATTTGCAGCAGCGTTCAGCCCTCGCCCTGCCACGACTGTCACCGTGTGTGATTTCTCTATTCCAGCCGAGGCCTGTCGTTGTTGTTTGCCATCAACGCAAGCCAATTTTAAAAGAGCAAATGAAGTGTGGCCCATTAAATGTCGCCGAACACACATCGGAGGTTATTGAATGGTGATTAAAACAAGAGAGGGAGAAGATATGACTGTGTGAGCAAACTGAAAAAGCCACGTAGCTCCGGTACCTGCATGCATGGAGGGCAGGGAGGAGAGAAAAACGGGGAAGTGGATAGAAAGAGAAGGGAGCTGATAAGGAGAGAAGGGGTGGAGTTAATTAATGAAGACGACAGCCGTACAGTAGCCACAGTGAAGACATCCAGCCTATTACAATAGTCAAACTAATTTATATTCCCAGGCCCTTTGTGGAAAGGTCAAATATTTTTAGCAGTCATGCCCTTTTTGCAGCGTTCACTCAAAACATTCCTAAATTAGTCCAATCCTCCCTTTTATAATAACTTCCAAAACCCAATTATTTTTTTTAACTGTTGTTAAAAGTTACTACCAGTGTTAGCTATGGAATATAATATCCATATCCATGCTGTGATTGGACAGATTAAGTGTCGCTAGTGTGTGTGTGTGTGTGTGTGTGTGTGTGTGTGTGTGTGTGTGTGTGTGTGTGTGTGTGTGTGTGTGTGTGTGTGTGTGTGTGTTTGAGTGCACGTCCCACAACCAATTTCACAAGATGGCTATTTTGAAATTGACAGGGCCACTTGGAGTTTCACCGACACTATGTATGCACAAAAGGAGCCTTTTAAAATGTATGTGGTTTTAATTATAGCTTTGCTTATATGCAGCAACATGGGCTATGTATGTGTACTAAATGTGGCTCCAAGTACGCAGGAATTATCAGTGTATTGCTCAACATACCCCCCCCCCCCCCCCCCCCCCCCCCCCCCCATCATACACACCCAAGTCCTGTTTTGAAAATTACATAATTCGCCTTATTAATGAGTGTGAATTGTACTCACAATTAGAGATGGGTGGAAAATGTTAAGTTGGGTGTAGAGAGAAATGCTTCCAATTACACGGCGACACGGGGCCTTGTACCTTCCCAGCCTCCGCCGACGGTAATTAAATCCACAAGCTTCTTAACGAGGCAGCCGTGAAATAAGAGTTGAAGGGTTAATGCGACTATCATTTCTCCCCGCAGAACGACTCCATGAGGCCCGCGCGCGCACACACACACATTAGCATAAATGTCTACTGCATGCGACAACACAGAGCAGCCTGATTCATTTGGCTTTACCTTTTACTGTTATTGTGTGGGTAAACTGTAAAAAAAAAAAAAAAAAAAAAAAAAAATTACAGACGGACAGCGTCACCTTGTTAAAACATATTCACCTGCAAATGGTGTAGGCTACAGCATGTTTCCCCCGCAGTTAAAACCAAGACGTGTCCCTCTACACAGTAGGCCTGACCTCGAGCTGGTCTGGATTTTACCTCATCCTCTGTTAACTGAAGCAGAAGAGGAAGCGTCCCTGGTTTCCTCCCATCCCGTTTGATTCTATTGTTGTTGTTATTGTTCACCAGGTTTCCCCCCCTTGTCTAAGACCATGCAATAGCCTAACTCTGACAATTCCTGGGCAAAATTACGCCACTGAGGAACAAAAGCCTACAAGCCAGGGAGTCTGTTGAGATGATTAGGGAGCTGCTGCTGCCCCTCTGTGTCTGCTGCGGAGAGAATAGACCGCCACTGCAAGGCCACCCGTTTAATTTCAACATTTGGTTAAAAATAAGAACACACTGACAAAGTGGTTATGGACTTAAATATGAAAGGACTGAAAATGAGCTTGTAACTGGAGACTTTTTCACGGTTCCCTATTCATTTCCTTTTTTGACAAGCTCTAACACGTAGCATATTACCACCACATATCAAGCTGCATGAATCCTGCGTTATTTAACATATTGAGACTGCGTCTGCTATAAAGCAGCAGTTGTGGTTCAAATCAAAGTCATGCTGTGATTTAGACTCCGAGGCTGTGGCTTTCTTATAGGAGCGCGCATATTGTATTCACATATTAATATTTCATTTCTCTGTCAAATGACATCCGAGGGAGCACGGTCTTGGCTATTTGATAATTTTGTTAACTTTTCACCTCCGTTCAATATCCTGTCACGGCGGCTGAAGGCTGTGCTTACCTTGTGCCATTATCAGCAGCAGCCCGTGACTTATTGTAATGGTTCCCTTCAATCACGGGAGGATGTATTTGAATTCATAATAGCGGCAGAATCTGCGTCTAATCTGCAGCTCGAGCGGGGGGAGCGCGCTCAGAGTCGCAGTGTGCGGTCACCCGCACTAATGGAGGGAGCATCTCACTGAGAAGGCACTGACAGCAGCACTTCACCGCGCGTGCATGTGCGTGTGTGTGTGTGTGTGTGTGTGTGTGTGTGTGTGTGTGTGTGTGTGTGTGTTCGTGTGTGCGTGTGTGTTAGTGTGAAAACACCAATCTTAATGCGTCCCTTCTTTTTAAATTAATTTTTGTTTTATTGTTTTATTAAATTAATCAGATATATAGGTTCTGAATAGGTTTGTCATAAATTATGAATTCATTTATTGTATTAAATAGAAATATGAGAAACTGCCCTGGAAGAAATCATCTTATATGAAAAGTAGGTATTTAAGATACAATAATCGACAGTAATTGCTATTTTGCAGCGCGTGCCAGTGTACGCGCGTACAATGCATATTTCCCATAAGGACCCAACGTCTTTTTTTTTTCTTGACATCTATCTGATGCGTTTTAAACTTACACATCATTAAGGTCTGTTCTGGTACCTAAAGATAGTTGCTTAATCCGCTGACACAATGACTTTCCCATTATAATGTTTGGCCCCTAATCCTCCGCTTCAGGAGAGGTCAAATCTCCTAAATTCTCCGGTCCCGTCCTTTTACGCTGCGCCGGCAATTATTGATACCAATAGGCGATGGGTTTCATTTGTATTTCATTCATCGCGGAATGACCTGAAAATGTGTCAAAGAGCTGACATTGTTGAAAACCAACGATGTGGGGAAACCTCATCATTGCGCCGGTCCTTCAGCTTCTCTCGTCCAATAATTAAAACACTGTTAAAATATCAATGTCCCGCGAGAAATGAGCGCACTTCCCCTCAAAAAAAAAATGGGCCACGCACATAAAAGATATATGAGGCTGTTCACGCTTTTATAATTCAGTGAAAGAAATGGAGTCTGTTCATGGTAATGTGATTTAAGGTATTGGCGCTTTCTAATTTATGTGTCCCTGAATATATCCTCGCTATTCGACTTGCATTGAAAATGACCTTCAGTGTCTGACTCTGGCACAGCGACAATGATGTCATGAGAAACAGTCATTTTACAAATAGACTGCTGGGTGGTTTCGTATAAAAGGTAAGGTATCCCTAGCTCAACACACACACACACACACACACACACACACACACACACACACACACACACCTACCTTAGTACACGGTATGGTTTCATTACCTTTGTTTGTTTTGTCGACCTGTAAACAGTGGAAGCTGATCTGGTATCTGTAGCTCGCAGCCTTGCTGGGCCAGACACAAACACATTCCTTTTAATGAGGCTACAAAATTGCCTGTACAGTCTTCCACTCCAGACCATTAATATTGTATTGTTCATATCATGAACTCCTAGGTTACAGCGAGCATGCATTTTTCATTGCGATAATCCTTAATTATTTTTATGCACCCTTAATCTTTCATATAGTTTCAGTGTTTTGCTTAAATATTTAATGGCATGATGATGCGGCTTGTCTTTCAGGACTCGGCTTTCTCAGTCGAGGGGAGAGATAGAGAAGAGCTGGTGCATAAGAAAGAGAGAGAGAGAGAGGTAGAGGAAAAGAGAGAGTGGGAGGGAGAGAAAGAGGGAGAGAGAGGAAAATAGAGATAGGGAGAGAGAGAGAGAGAGAGAGAGAGAGAGAGAGAGAGAGAGAGAGAGAGAGAGAGAGAGAGAGAGAGAGAGATATGAGAAAACAGATTTTAACGCCTCTCCCAATATAAGCCTCCTCGGCACTCACTGTCTGGTTGAGTGACTAGGCCTCCAGTAGAGACGCTGTTTTAATTCACATCAACACTGACCTCATTCAAAATAATCCTCTCTCCTTTAATCGCTTTTATTCTGGTGCTGCAACTCATTTCTTCATATTTAACTGCAAGCGAAAATAGATGACACACAAAAAGGGAAATACATTTGAATAGCTTGATCATGTTCATTTTTGAATTCCTATACCTGATACTAAATATTAATACAAAATAATGACAATAAAAATGTTATTATTATTTTTGGGGAATATTATTACGATTATTATAAATTAATAAAAAGTAGTTTGAAATATTTAGACAGATGCATCACCATATATAAGTCAGTAATACAACCTACAGCCTTCTTATTTATTTATATTGACCTTTTTTATTAAATTAAAATTGTATTTATATAAATTATGAAAAGCGGAAGCAAATCATTTGAAATGAAAATGTCTTCTACTTCAATTCAAATACTTTCTCCTCTCTCCTCTTGTACAAAGCTGTCTATAAAAATCTAATATCATAACATACATGAAGGGGTTGCTAAGTTCTGCATTAGGCAGGTTTTGTTAAATCTTAAGTTTATTATGTCCCATCAGCTGCATCAATACTTTACTTAAATGTACACATCTTTTCTCAAACACATGTCAATCCATTTAGTACCCATATGTAAATAAACCTTGTTTTATTATCAGCCCTCTCTTTTTTATATTCCGACATTTTACAATAGACAGGGGAAATAAACAATACTGAAATGACAGTAAAGTGCCAACCAACATTAACCTTTCAGCTCCAGTGAGCAGTGGAGGCCTAGAGGTTAGAGAAGAGGTGTCAACACTCCTTTGAATCCTAAAACTGACTCGGAAAATATGTTTTAAAAAATACAGTAAAAAAGTAAACACAGACCCCTCCATCACTGATTAAAGTCTGTTGAGTAATGAAGCTAGCCCACCATCGGAGCTGATGTTCAAAGGCTCTAATTGTGCAGCATGTGAATGTAAAGGAGTTCAATGCTGGATGAGTAAATGTTTATAAAAAGAGAATTAAATGAAACATAAAGTTCATCCACTTAAAGATGCCAGTAGGCCATAGTTCACATACAGACTCATTAGATTATATACAAACAGAAGTAAACACATTCTAAAGAATGTTGAAGTGAGATAAGTTGAAGTCAAAGGTTGTTTCTTTATGGCTTTAAACTGCAGATGCTTTGATGGTGAATGAGATATCATTGTGGACTTGGCTTAAAACTCCTGCAGCTGAGTGACAGATGGGTAGAGTTGTTGCTGGTATGTGTTTATCTCCACCTAGCACGGAGCGAGTGAAGTTTAATTCAAGCATCACGCTCAGGGCTCCAATAATCCAATCTAGTGATATGATAGGAACTGAGATGGGATAAATCTCCTGCAATACCATTAGTGATCATTTTAGAGTATAGTTTTGTGGTCATGTGTGTATTTTCCTTGTTATATATAGGGTAGTTCTAAGTAATCTGGTTATAGATCCAGCCCATGATGATTGATAGGCTATGAGTATGAAGCTGAAATGAATAATATATTATGGGAAAGGGCAGAAACTGTTTCCTTGTGATTACAGCTCGTCTGTAAATGGAGTTCAGACGATACAACGTGAGACAAAACATTATTTACATCCTAGATCATTCAAGGTCACTACTAGGTCATGCTAAAAAAAAAAACATCTTGGGTAAATACATTTTCCTTTGTGTAAACATAAAACAAAATGCATAACAGTTAGGTTTACTTTAATTACAGGTTATTTTTCCAATTATGATTATGCATCTGCCATAATTAGTTCACTGTCATCAAAAGAATTCTAAAACATGACGTTAACTTAAAGGATGAGTTTGTAATGAAAAGCAAGTTAAGTTCTAGAACAAAGGGTTTACACGTTATAGTTGTCAATTTGCAGGCCAGCTCCGTGTTCGCCCAAAGTGAAGGTCTGTGGTCAGTGAATGCATCTGTCCACCTCTCCTCTGTCCCCCTCCTCCACCCCTGCAGCACCTCCCGCTCCACACCTGTTGTATTGTACTGAGGAGACGCTCTCATCCCTTCTTCCTGATTCACTTATGCTCTGCTTTCTCTGCACTTACGTAACTCTCATGGTGATCTTTAAGACCACCCAGGTTCTCACTGTATTGGCTTCTAGGTCTTGTTTGGCTGAAGGCTTTCACTGCAAAACAAAATCACAGTTTCACGTGTTCTGTTTGTTGACGAGCATGCAAGTAAAGCGATAAACGGAGGACACTCGAATTGGTAATAAATAGCTGTTTAAACTATTTAGCTATTCTTTCGATAATGGGGGATTTTTTTTTTTTGGGTTCTCATATATACGTTTAGCATTTTAGAATTGAAACTCATCAATGCACGTTATAATGTATAATAATCAAGGCATGAACACAAATCCTATTTTTTTGTATCATTATTTGGGCTACTCTACTATTTCATTTCACAGGCAGGTTCTTATCAGGATTGTAGTGCAACTGCTCAGCCCATATAATTGCCTCATATAGAATACGCTCCAATTAACAAAGTCTATAGGCCCTATGGAGCAGTTTAACAAGGATGTAACAGCATCAGGAAGGAGGACAAGCATTCATTCAGATCTCCAGTAGCATCTCCAGCCATGAGGAGCTCTTCCAGTGTCTCCACTGTTTTTTGGCAGGGTAGAACGCTAGATGTTTGCGGACGGGCTGCTTGTATAGTGTACAATGTGTCGAGGCAGGATTACAAGAGGAGGCTGGGGGCACCATCTCAGGGAAAGAATGGCAAATAAAATGCACTCGTAGGACGCAAGAAGGGGAGGAGCAGAAAAGCATAAGGATGAGTGGAAGAAAACGAGGAGAGTGTCTTCCGTGCTAATTAGCCACCTAGCACTGGCCCTTCCTTGAAGAATACCATGATGGTGAGGACTAAGACACTCACGTACACACACACACACACACACACACACACACACTAAAGCACTGGGTTGTGTTGTGGGGGGTAGAGCATCCTCTGAGTGTTAGGTAATTGGAGCGTTGTACCTCTAGAGAAAACTGCTGATTTCATAGGAAGTGCTAACAGGACCTTTGTGTGCCATGTTTCCCTTTTCCAGGGAGCCAGCGGGGCCAGACAGAGCGAGAGCTATGGGCCTATAGTGGGAAAAGACCCAGCCATACCTGAGTAGGGCCAGCCACAGCGGTAATGAACCTCTTCACATGGCCGTTCACCCAAAAGGAAAAGAGGTGGCTAAAGAAAGGAGCACCGAGGAAGAGGAGGGGGTGCAGCCTAATTTCACAGCCGGAGAATAGCAGGTAGGACAAAAGGTCTAGCTTGAGGAGCAGAGGTGGGGGTGGGGGGTGGGGGCTTTATTAGTGGTATTCTCCTGCCCCATTTACACCATCTCTCTCCTCGGCAATGGAGCACTTATCACAAGTGTACCCATCCAGCTCACCAATAGAAACAAGCAAACGCTATCCGTCAATGTTTACCATTAAGGATCTGTCATTTGCAGATCCACCATATGTGGCAGATTAATGGGACGCAGGCCTCTCTCTCTCTCTCTCTCTCTCTCTCTCTCTCTCTCTCTCTCTCTCTCTCTCTCTCTCTCTCTCTCTCTCTTTCTCTATCTCTCTCCAGTGTACACCCAATGCACTGTGTGGCCAAACTCAATGTTATTCTGAGAAACAGAGAATGAAAACAAGCCACAGAGAATGGAAACAAGCCACAGAGAATGGAAACAAGCCACAGAGAATGGAAACAAGTGATAACGAGACATGTGGAATGACGGTGTCAGCTGTAAGGTAACGCAGGCAGACTTTGGGCAGATTTACATGAAATAGTTAATTTTGCAATATTCAACAAACATTTTCACTAAGATGGATTACTATGCATAGCATTGGTGCATCCTGGTAAACTAAAAACTTTAAGGCAAAAATTTTAAATGAAAGAATGTGGAATAAATATGTTGAACTCAAAACGTCCATTTTTCTAGAAACATCTCATCACACACAAGGAGGCTTTTGTTAATAATCGCCATTTATTATATCACAAATGTGCAAACAAAGTATTTCCACACAGGCTTTATCAGGTTTGAGTTACAATATACTGTACGTAGCTTTAGTTGACAAATCTGTCTCCTAGAAATTAAGTTTACATCCCACCAATTTGTTTTTCCAAGATATGATAAAATGCATGACTTATGAATGTTCTTAATTGTTTTTAAATCTCCTTTTTTTGCATTATGTTTTGATGCTTTTAATGGTTTTATGTGAAGCACTTTGAATTGCCTTGTTGTTGAAATGTGCTATACAAATAAACTTGCCTTGCCTTGCCTTATGGATTTCTATATAAAACCAATACCACAATCTTTACCTAATCTTAAACCTGCCTAAACAAAAAAAGAAATAGTTGATCATTGCTATGAGTGGATATTGTATAGTAAGACTGGATATTTCAGGAAAACTGAATTTGTACGTTGTCAATGAACATTTTACTGAAAGATTGAGGATCAACATTGCCAGAAATGTTTCATCAATATGTTGATGAAAACCGTAAACCAGGTGGCATTACATTTCCTCTAGAACATATCTGGCGTTGCAAATTGGTTTATAAATGTAATTTTTAGGAGGTGGGGTTGAGGATCTAGTAACAGGGAAAGTCCACAAACGGAATTAAAGAACACGCATTTCAACGAACACTTTTACAAAACTATAAAACTACAATGTGAGTGAAGTAAGGAATGTGGAATAACACTTTTGTCTTAAAATAACCCAACAACTCAAACACAATATGAATCTCTACAATATATGTGACACTATTACAATGTTATTGTCCCAGTTTTCTGTTCCAATTTCTCATATCCTTTGATTTCGATATTTTATGTGGAGCAAGCAATGTATTCACACAATTAAGCCTGCACTCTTATGTGTGGTCTGCACCCCAACCTCCTGCAGCCCCTACACACACACACACACACACACACACACACACACACACACACACACACACACACTAGTTAAGGCAAGGCAGTCAAGCTGTCGTTGAGACACTGACTTCTTTTCTCCGAAACACACACTGGGCATCTTTGTCACCAGTTTGGGCTGAATGGTGACCCTCTGCCAAAGAAGAGGAAAGGGAAGAGAGGGGAGACAGGGTGAGGGTGACACTCAGGTGGTCCTAACTCCATCTTTCTTTCTCCCACTCTTTCTCCTTCTCTGTTGGACAAACATCTCCACACTGTGGTCCGTCTGTCTGTGTGGCTCTCCTCACCCTCGAGGCCATTTCTGCCCATTCAACAGGGTCCTATAAGTAACTGGGTGAACAAGGGGGGTGGAGGAGGGTACGGAAGGAGGGAAGGGCTGACAAGAAATCATTTGGGTTCTCCTCTTTTTGTTGTGCTCTTCCTCCGAGCAACACAAGAGAACACAAAACAACACAAAAGGGAAAGTTCTGTTCCTTTTCCTGACCCCCTTCCTCTCCCTTGTAACCCCACAAAACACACACATGCAGGCACACACACTCACTAACACACATACAGAAGAGGTCCTTTCTTAACTACGACTTCCCTAACCCATGTCACAAAGACCCCCTGCTCCTTGCACTGTGCCTGAGGATCCACAAGGTC
Source organism: Cebidichthys violaceus (assembly GCF_023349555.1). Taxonomy (NCBI): domain Eukaryota; kingdom Metazoa; phylum Chordata; class Actinopteri; order Perciformes; family Stichaeidae; genus Cebidichthys; species Cebidichthys violaceus. The sequence goes on along the minus strand of NW_027176315.1, from coordinate 197,295 downwards.
TGGCTTTGCATGTGTGTGTGTGTGTGTGTGTGTGTGTGTGTGTGTGTGTGTGTGTGTGTGTGTGTGTGTGTGTGAGCGTGAGCGTGAGTAAGAGGCAGATCCTCCCTACAAATTAGTCGAGAGAGAGGAGGATGGAAGATGGAGACGAAGAGACAAGGGATGGTGTGACAGAGAAAGGGAGAAAGTGAAAGAAGTGGCCCAGCAGAGGTGCACAAGTGGGATAGGAGAGGCCAATCTGCCCCACAAGTTATCACCCATTTCCAAACAAGAGAGAGGGTGGGTGGGTAAGAGAGATACTGGAGGGGAGGAAGGAGTGTCAGAGGGAGGTAATGAGTAGGAGAGGCCAGACTTCCTAGAAGTTACCCCTCATTTCCGTTGTGCTTTTGTGCCACGACGGCCTCCCTTGAGGGGGCTCTGATGGCTATTGTTGGAGCCAGACTGGCTAGGAGGAGAGGGTAGGGAAGGAGAGGAGAGGAGAGGAGAGGAGAGGAGAGTGGGATGGAGGAATCAAGAAATTAAAGCGTCAGGAGCAAACCCTGAGGAAGTGTACAAGACATTTTTTTGTCTTGAAACTAGAGGACATGAAACCTACCTTTTGAACGAGGCAGGCCCAGTACTGGGAAGTAGATCGGATGAACGGTTCAAGAGATATGTGAAGGACATACCCACAGACAGACATAGATTCCCTGCTTTATAATTAGATATCTCAGCAACAAGGTGATCCAAAGTGCTTTACTGTACTGTACAGACTGTACTGTATGCTGCTTACCAAGCAGAAGCTTCTGCTCTATAAGAGCCTTTAATCACAGTTTTTTATAGTAGTAGTATCCAGAAAACAATTTAAATGTTGTCTTTTCATAACAAATGTATAGGTTTGTATGCATTGTAAATTGATCTATCATGGATTGTTATATATCTAGATCAAATAAATGAAGGTCTTGGTTAAGTTATAACACCTAATCTTGTCTTCATTTTCTGTATGAATGTATGAAGTATATCACGCATATATCATTCTTTGGTTACTCTATACTAAAATGTGTTTTATTTTGTTTTATAAACCTTAAAACAATATCGTATAATGCCTAATGTTTGAAATATATGGAACTTTTTCTTTTCCTTGTATGTCTAAATGAATGCAGGGCCAGGGTCAATGATGAAATGTGTGCATAGAGGAACCCAGGATCAAGAGGAAGACACTGACCGTCAGCATCTACCAGCAGAGCAGGATACACCTCACATACTATACAATGGCTTTTTATGACATTCTATACTATGATTGCTTTATGAAATGATATACTGTGACTTTTGTATAATATACTATACTATTGTTTTTCTCTTACATTCTATACAGTGACCTTTTATAGTTTTTCATTATATACTATACTATGCCATACTATACCATACAATACTACTATGACGTTTTCTCAAACTGTGCTATGATTTTTTTTTATGACTTTCTTATGGCATACTATAGAAGTACTTTTTGATGATATACTACAGTAAGCCATACAAAATACTATATATTTTGTATGGCTTACTATATCATAGATTTCTTTAGGATATGTTATACTTTGTTTTTAATATGAATTTCAGGACAAACAACGTTTTTATGACATATTTTACTTTGGCTTCTTATTAAATATAATAATACAACTTTTTTATGACTTATATTTTTTTATGGGGTACTTACATTGACTTTTTATGACTTACAATACAATTACTTTTTGATGACACACTAAACTATAACTTAAGATAACCTTTACTGTGATTTGTTTGACATACTAATCCCCGCCGTCATCAGCCTGTGTACTGTTCTTTTCTGCTTATTTCTCAAACAGAAGCCTCACTCCCTGGTGTTGGTCCGTAAAGCTGGAGATTCTCCATTTTCTAAGTTATTCCTGGATGAATTCATGTGTTCATTTGCTGGTTCTATTTGCAGCTTATATTTCTATGTATCATCCTAATTTGTTTTATGTATAATTGTTTAACCTTATTCTGTGTGGCTTGTCAAAAATAAATGACAATTTACATCTTATTACACTGCCTTGTGTTCTTCCCTTAATCCTAGAGATGGAAAAACGACTTAATATACTAATACCTTTTATATGACATACCAATACTATGACTTTTTTACATTATATACCATGATTATTTCTGACATACTATACTATCAATTTTTGTAAAATTTTTAAATATACTTTACTATGACGTTTTTATGACCTTTCTTGACATGCTATACTATGACAATTTAATGACGTTTTTTCTGACATACTTTACTATGACTTTTTTATTACTTTTTTCAACATACTACCATTGTTTTTAAATGACACTTTTCAATATATGATTCTGTAACTTTTTTCGAAATATTACACTTTGACGTTTTTATGACTTTTTTCGACATACTATACTATGACTTTTTTACATTATATACCATGATTATTTCTGACATACTATACTATTCATTTTTGTAACATTTTTCAATATACTTTATTATGACGTTTTTATGACCTTTCTTGACATGCTATACTATGACAATTTTACATTTTTTTCCAATATACTATACTATGACTTTTTAATGACGTTTTTTCTGACATACTTTACTATGACTTTTTTATTACTTTTTTTCAACATACTACCATTATTTTTAAATGACACTTTTCAATATATGATTCTGTAACTTTTTTCGAAATATTACACTTTGACGTTTTTATGACTTTTTTCGACATACTATACTATGACTTTTTTACATTATATACCATGATTATTTCTGACATACTATACTATTCATTTTTGTAACATTTTTCGATATACTTTACTATGACGTTTTTATGACCTTTCTTGACATGCTATACTATGACAATTTAAAAAAAATTTCCAATATACTATACTATGACTTTTTAATGACGTTTTTTCTGACATACTTTACTATGACTTTTTTATTACTTTTTTCAACATGCTACCATTGTTTTTAAATGACACTTTTCAATATATGATTCTGTAACTTTTTTCAAAATATTACACTTTGACGTTTTTATGACTTTTTTCGACATACTATACTATGACTTTTTTCTATATGCTTTACTATGACTTTTTTAACATCCTTTTTTCGACACACTGTACTTTGACTTTAAATAATTTTGTTTTGCAATACTATGACCTTTTTATGACTTTTTGGATGTACTATGCAAGATTTATTTCGACATATTATACTATGACTTTTTTATGACTTTTTTCGACATACGATACTTTGACTTTTTGACATACTATACTATGACATTTTCGGACATTTATCAACATAATATATTATGTTGATAAATGTTACAATGACCTTTTTATAACTTTTGACATACTAAACTATGACTTTTTTTGACATGCTATACTATATATTTTTTCTGTATGCTTTTATATGACTTTTTGTGTCTTTTTTAACATCCTATAACATTGTTGACTTTTTTCGACACATTGTACTTTTTTTTCAACATGCTATACTTTGACCTATTTATGACTTTTTGGACGTACTATAAGATGACTTTTTGACATTAAACACTGACTTTTTAACAACCTTTTTCAACATACTATGACTTTTATTGACACTTATCGATATATAAAATACTATAACTTTTTAAAAAAATACTATACTTTGATGTTTTTATTAATTTTTTTGGCATACTAGACTATTACTTTTTTCGATGTTTACTATGAATTTTTTATGGCTTTTTAACATCATATAACTTTTTTATAACTTTTTTTTCGATACAATGTACTTTTACTTTTTATAACTTTTTATCAACATGCTATACTATGACCTTTTTAGGACTTCTTGGACATACAATACAATATTCAACATTCTATACAATGACTCTATATAATGACGCTTTTTCAACATACTATGACACTTCTCGATATACTATACTTTGACATTTTTATGAATTTATTCAACATACTATACTATGACTTTATTATTACTTTTTCAACTTTTGACATACTAATAGTTGAATTTTTTGACATACTAAACTATGACTTTTTATTTCTTTTTAAAAATACTATACTTTGATTTTTTTCGATATGCTTTACTAAGAATTTTCATACCTTTTTTAAGATACTATACTTTTTGTAACTTTTTAATACATACAATACTATGATTTTTTCAGACATAATATACATGACGTTTTTATAATTTTTTTTGACTTTTTTATGCCTTTTTGAAGATAGAACTTTTTTGTGCCTTTTTTCGCTTTCTATAATATGAATGTTTTTATGACCTTTTTAAACATACTATGACTTTTTTTACATAATATACAATTCTGACATATTATACTATGACCGTTTTATGACTTTTTGATTACCTTTTTTGATATGCTAAACTATGATGGTTTTTTTTAGACTTTTCAATAATTATACTATACTATTATACTACTACCCTTCAACGTTTTTATGAATTTTTCAGACATACTATACTATGACTTTTTATGACTTTTTTTGACATGCTTTAATATGACTTTTTATGCCTTTTTTAACATCCTATAACATTGTTGTGACTTTTTTGGATACACAATAACTTTTTTCCACTCACCATTCCATGACTTTTTAATGATCTTTGTAGACATACAATTTGATGACTTTTTTACAAAATATACTATGATTTATATTTTGACATACGATACGATGACCTTTTTTGACACACTATAATATGAGTTTTTAGAACTTTTTTCAACATATTATTTACTATTCATATTTACTTTTTTGTAACTTTTTTTCGATATGCCATACAATACATTTTTTACGACTTTTGTCAATATACTTACTTTACTATGATTCTTCATGACATACTATACTATGACTGTATATACTATGATTGCTTCATGACTTACTGTACAATAACTTCTTCAGCATATGCAATGACTTTTGCTGTGACTTTTGTATGAGATACTATACTAATTTTTTGTGACACACTATACAATGACTTTAATGCCTTTCATGACATACAATATTATGGCTTAGAAGTTCAGAGGCCACACAGGAGGGTTTGTTAGCCCAGTAGCAAACATGGCACGTGCATTATTATTGTTTTTGAAGTGGACTGCCTTGAATTTGTCAGTTCCAAATTATAAATGCAAGCTCTTTATAGATTTTATAATGAACCTGGAGATTTGTTTCTCACCACCTGCGCTCAGCTTTTTAAAACACTCTTTTTTCTTTTCTAACCGGCGTCGTATGTCTCCAAGGTGATATTTCTTACAGCCTTACAGAGACAGCCTTACAGAGACAGCCTTCACCTTAAGTGGGTGCAATGGCATCAATAGCATTTGCAATTTTAGAATTTAAATTATCTACAAGCTTATTGACAAAGACCCAAGAGAGGTCGGTGTAGAAGAGCAAATCTGAATAAAATTATACTGGTGTTTTCAGTGATATATTGTTTTGTGTTTGAACATGCATAGAGATGAAGAAGGACATAGGAATGATGAGAGAGAGCATCACTGTGCTGGTTGTATAGTTGACCGTACAATGGGACAAGTGTGTCTATAAATGATTCTTCTTGGTAGAAACAATAAGATATGATATATTGCTTTACACCACTCAGAGTATCTGATTCAGAGCACCGAGATGCATACAATATAAAGTGCCAAAGCAATGGTATTCACAGAATGGTTTTACTGAGTAATTATAGTATAAAACAGATCCTATATTCATATGCAATGGAGTCCCTGTATCTTTACGAGATCACATTTTCTTTATCTGACAACATCATTTAAACCTTCTTCATTATTTGTATCGTAATACCAGTGCTATTTATCATTGGAAAATCTAACGTTTTCGAATGTGATGGTATTTCTTGTCTATCAAGTTTCAGTTAATTTAATTTCAGCGGATGTGTTCTGGTGGCCCGGCAGGCTATAAACATCCTTGTGTTCATCATACGCCACCATTTCACTCTTTCATGCCATTTTCCATTTCAACCAATCTTACAAGTCAATAAAGGCCCTTAAATTATCAAAAAAGGTCAATGTTTTAAACAAATCAGATCAACTCTATATTTGGCCTTGAATCCTGAAGCAATTAAATCAGTGTGTCTGGCATGATTGCTGAAGGTACCCTCTATATTACCACTTGCAAATCCAAAAGCATTCAGGCACTTCCAACAACTCCATTTAACCGGATGTGAACGTGCATTGTTCTTGAGAAAAAGAAGAGAGCATGTAAATCTTATTGTGCTCTGGGAATGGTGATATACATACTGAAATGTCATAGCAATCAACTGGCCGTCAGAGGTGTCATTTGACAGCAGAATTGGCTGCTAGATGGTATGATACATACCGTAAGGGATGGGAATGCGTGACAGGATAGAGACACTTGGTAAACGCAGCTCAGTGAGAAAAAGATCCAAGGAAAACTGAGAGGCAGAAATAATATATCTACTGTAGACCGGAGCAATGACCAGCAAAATACAGACAGACTGCATTATTTACAGTCAAGTAAATATTAAGACAGATCCACAAACAGAGAAAGATTCAGGCTGTATTAGGCCCCTTAGAGTTTCATATAGGTTGAGAGCAAGAGACCCAAAAGGCCAGACCACCGTACAGTGCAGACAGACAGGTTCGTGTCACAGAGAGCTGATGGATAGGTTTGACTGACAGCCAGACAGACAGGTCTGTGGCAGCCCAGTCAGTCCCATTATGGCGCAGGGGTGTTCCCTCTACTGTGGAAGCTGTCACTCTTCTATCGCTCCAATGACAAGCCACTCTAGCCGGGGACACGCCGCAATGGGCTGAGAAAGCATGTCATCTTTTTCTTTTCTTCCCCCTCTCGGCGATGTCTCGCTCGATAAAGGAGCAGCCGCGAGAACAATAGGAACGACGGACTAGAAAAGGACAGAGAAACACAGAGAGATGGGGGAGAGGGCGAGAGGGAGAGAGCGAGATGGGGCGTTTTGACATCTGAATTACATTTCTATCGCCTCAGACACGAGAGAAGAATGGAGGAAAGAAAGAAAGAAGGAAGGAGGGAGGGAGGGAGGCGGGACTGCAAACCATCACTTAGATGTTTATTTTAACTTCACTGTATTTGGCTGCCACCTAAAAAACTCAAACCTCTGTGCCTGTGACACATGTGCTCTTTGAATGTGGCTGCAGGGAAGGAGCTGACAGAAAAGTGATATTCGTGTTATTTGACAAGTGCAACAAATGCAAGGGAATTTGGTTTAGAAGCGGTTTTTCAAGGATCACCAACTTCAAGAGTTTCACACGCTGCGGTCTACAAATACCACACATGAGGCCTCACAAAGGGACAATCTGACAAATATGCCAGCAGACTCTAAAGGCTGCCGCTCAAAGATGACTGAGACGAGATAACTGACACTACCTGTCTATGTGCAGCAATATTCTTCCTTTTAGCTTAGCCTCAGGCCACTTTTTGTATCACAGAAATAGTTCTCCTTCATATCAAGTGCTACATTAATGTCAATTGTGGTTCATGTGGTGCAAGAGAGCAACAAAAGCCAAGGGGGTAAAGAATGAGCCTCCATCTATTCACTAATATGGAAGACATTTTCAGCCCCTCCTCCATCTTATTATCCCATTCCAAGCTCTTCTCTCATACTTTTAACTTGTCACATATCTATACTTGTGTGGGGAGCGGAGAGTGTGCATGTGCATGCGTGTGTGAGTGTGTGTGTGTGTGTGTGTGTGTGACACCCAGCCCTCTATAACCTCATTAGAATCTTTCAGGTCCCGCTGTGCGCCCATCCACACACACTCACAGTGCTTTGATTTCTCAAAGTCTAAAGATGTCAATCACCTGCCTCCCCTAGTCAGAGCAGGGGAATTTGTACACAGAGGCACACACGCACACCCCCAAGCACGCACGCACACACACATAAACGATCCATCAACGTCCTCCTCCCACTCCCCTCCATCTCTCTTTTGCTCTCCCTCGTCACTCCCCCTCAGCCATTCCACTATTTGAGAGTAATTTCATGTGCCAGCGTGGTGCATAATACAGTTTTAATGGACAACTAATTCTCTGCCATTACTTCGTCAACATGATTACGGGATCTGCCGCTCGCAATCCTGAGGAGTTGGGCCAGGCTTTTTAAATATACACAAGACATTAATGTCTCTCTATTCAGCTTTACATCAGGGGATGTCAGCCATTTACATAATGCTGCCATTGAGGTCTGTGACAGCCTCTCTCTCTCTTTCTCTCTCTTTCCCACTCCCTAGCTCTCTCTCTCTCTCTCTCTCTCTCTCGCCCCGGCTCTATTTTTCGACATGATTTCTTTCCACAAAGGGCCTCAGAGCACTGCCTTTTCCCTTCTGCCTCTCTCTCCCTCTCCTCTATTCTAAGAATACTTGCACTTTCCACCAATGTCATGGAAAAGAGGGGAGAGGGATGGAGAGAAAGATAGTGAGGGAGAAAGAGAGAGAGGGGAGTAGGGATTAGGAGAGGTTGGTTTTTCTAAAGGGGTGTGAATGGGGAAAGTTGCCTTTCCATCACCTGTACAAAGACGGGATATCAGAAGATAAAAAGGGATGAGTGTATAATTTGACCACTTAAACCGCTAGTTCATTAGGCCTGTCAGGATAGCACTTTTCAGCCTGTCGGGAGGCATGGCAGATATGCAAATCTGTTCCCTGTCGAAGACTCTGTTCTGCTCTGTTTTTTTTTGGAAGGAAAACACAGAATAAACTGCAAAACACAGGCTGTGCATTAGAACAAGTACATCTGAATTTTAAACCTTTGCGGGGCAGTTATGTTTTCTTTTATGGCTTTTTAGAAATGGATTATTCAGATTTGATGTGACACGAGTTATTTTAGAAATATGCAACAAAAAGTCAATAATCACATTATTTAGTCCTGTAAATGAAAGCAGAGTGCTTAGACGTGTTTGCTGGAATCATTGCAGTCAGTCAAACTTTTTGCATGTAATAAGGCAAGTTAATTGACAGCACTGTAAGCAAAATGTCTCTCGAGGCAGTCAGACATACATATATATATATATATATATATATGTATATATATATATATATATATATATATATACATATATACACATACACATACATATATATATAAACATATATACTGTATATATAAAGCTAACAGCTAAAGAGGGTTACTAATAATACAATAGACTTGCGTACACAAACACAGTGGCCTGGTGACATAGGAAACATATTTTGTCTGCTGGCAGGAAGTTCAGGCAGTGTCTGAAGTCCGACACTGAACATAATAAAAGACTCCATCCGGTTTTGGTAGGTGTGGATGCCTCGGTGCACAGCCTCGCGTGCGATGTTTGTACAGTGGGGTCTCCGGCTAAATCAAAGCCACTGAGGTTGTTATTGTCTCCACAGGGACATTTTCAATTGGGCTCTGTTTGATGTATGGGAGCAGGCCACTATTGGGCACTAGGGCCAAATACAGGAAGTTGTCTTTCATGTTGTTGGAGGCCATTTTGTCAGGTCACGGCTGGTTTATGAGTCTCTCAGGAGCAATGGGAGTTTAACAGAAGAATTATTGTTAGGCGTCTAGAGAAGGGTTGATTTAAACTTAGGGTGTTGAACTTGAGGTTTTTGAACTGTTTTCCATGTGAATCAGAATCAGAATCAGAATCAGCTTTATTGGTTTGTCAAATGTTGAAACATTTTCTAGTTTTCTAAGTTTCTGTTCTGGACATTACAGTAGTGGGGAATGAACATTGTCATAAATTCACTCTTATGATTAGAATTTTTTGAAACAGGTGTATTTGGAAAATTAAATCAATTTTAAAATGAGCAACACATCCCTTGTATTTCAGTCCTTCTTATTCTTCTGTAACATTAAAATTGCGTAAGGAAAACAAAAATAGAATATCAATTGTGCATATACTTAATAAAAAAAAAGAAAGAAAAGAATTCCCAGCTACATGCCGTCTTTGACTGAAGTATCATGTAACTTGTTTTCTGGTGTATACAATGCATACTTGACATGACCAAGCCAGCTCTTGATGATGATAAAACCGTGTGAGAATGCTGGAGCTAGCGCTGTAGTCTCACCAGTAATTGCCTCTAATGGAAAGAGAGTAGGAAGGCCATATACCAGCTTTAGAGTGAGAGTACTTTTCTTTAGAAAATGGATGAAAAAGCCTCAGCGAAAGACTGTGTGTGTGTGTGTGTGTGTGTGTGTGTTTATGTGTGTGTGTGTGTCTGTACGTTTGTGTGTCTGTGCACAGTTGGGGGGCTGCATAGGCTACCATAAGGTGGGTAACAGGTGTGTGTCCAGATGTCCAAAGAGCTGTGTGTGTGTGTGTGTGTGTGTGTCTGTGTGTGTGTGTGTGTGTGTGTCTGTGTGTGTGTGTGTGTGTGTGTGTGTGTGTGTGTGTGTGTGTGTGTGTGTGTGTGTGTGTGTGTGGTAGTAATGGTCTGGTCTGTAATTTGCCACAACACCACCATTACAGAAGTGCTGTACTCACCGGTAGATGCATGCATGTGGATACATGCACATGTAAGCACACACACACGCACTTCTAGTTAGCCCCCTTCATAGGAAAAAAAAAAAGAATTGATAAGCACAATAGAGAAACAAGATTATGAGTGTGCAACCATGCGAGCGGCTCCGTGAGACTGTACTTAGTGGTGCTTTGAGTTAAACATCTGTGCCAAATGATGAGCCCGTTTATCTCGTAGATGTGGCGATATTTCTCTCGATATATGCAAACTTTGACGTCTGGTGGCACTAGATAAAAGGTCAGTGAATCACCAGTCATTAGGATTCATCCTCTGGGGATCTTAAACGTCTGTGCAAAACTCCATGGAAATCCATCTAATATTGGTCAATATTTGTGGTGGACCGACTGACAATCCAATCAATATTGCCCTCCCTAGAACCGCCTGCTAATGTGGCTAAAATAAATACAAGTAAATCCAGGCTGAAATAAAGCCTGAACAAGTTCATACATACCCATCCTGTGATCCTGTGTTCATTTTAGTGAACAAATTATACAAATGTCAGTCATTCAGATATATTTGAAAAAGTGTAAATCAAAGACATTCTTTTGTTGACTTTTTGGCCCCCGTGCTGTAAAAGTAAAGCTTCTACACAATTGTAAAAGTTCACTCACAAAAAAGTGACATTTATACAACTTTTGGCAGCCATGTCAAATACTAATTGGTGAAATTCAGATATACAGTAATGATTCCCTCTCTCAAAATGAATTTCCTAATGTGACTGCTCATATAATATTGTTTTGGCTTCCAATGCTCAGCATTGGCATCTCATGGTCCGAGACAGTGACAGGTTAAAACACATGCTATATATGATAACAGACAGTTCAATGAATAGCTGAACAGTGCCATTAGAAAGGGGAGGGTTGTGGAGCTATGCAGATCACAGAGCAATAGAAAGATGATATTGCTATTACCAGGTGTTGACACATGAGATTGCATTTACATTTTCACCCAATGGAAACCTAAACACAAACTGTTGTTTGTGAAAGTTAGCCACAAGTCGTGAATACCAAAACTGCAATCAATATGTTGAATATATTTTAGAAATTGTATTGTAAAAGATGAATTTTTTTTTAACATCTTGCCCTTCTTTACCCCCCCCCCCTTTCTCTCTCTTTGTCTCTCTTTTCTCTCCTCCCCAGGCCTTTTGCTGCTGACTCTCATCCTTCACTTCCTCACGCTTTTCACCCGACACGCTCTCATTCTCTGGTGCTTGAATAGGTTGTCGGCGAGAGACTTCTCTGTGTTTGTGTTCCGTGTTGTCAATGGCAATGGCGTTATCAATTAGTGCAGCAGTGGGAGCCCAATTAACAGCATCAAACAGCTAATTAATAGAGCTGTGTGAGTTAGTAGCGCACAACAGCACGCTGCATGACTCTAAGCTAGCACAGCCATGTTATAGCATGAGTACACTGCGGGGAAACAGCACGATACAGTAGCATACAGTCACGTGCGCGCACATAAACACACATGCATAGACACGTGCACACACAGATACACGTAAACACGTACATATTTACAAAGGCAAACACAGTAAACACAAAACTACAATAGAACACACACTGTATATGAACACAAGTACTCAAAGACATAGAAACCCGAACAACGACAATGAGGAATGGATTAATCAGTGCAACACGTTCTCTCATTTTGTTGTTATAAACAGCAGCAGGGCAAAGGCCTTCAGTTAGTGAAGGTTTACAGCAAATTACAAAAGCTCAGTCACCAAAACTCAAATCAGTTTCTTTGACCTGTACCATTATTTTGCCTGAAAATATCTCAGCATATGTTATATCAATTACTAGTGATGGAAATAGTATTTTAACAGACTCATCTAAAAACTCCAGGTTGTGATGGTCAAAGAAAAGTGTTGTTTGTCCAAGCTGACATATCATTGATTCCTTTATCTTCCCCCATAATTGTGTATTTATCAGTATGCTGCTAAATGCAAACAACAACAAGTAAGTGTTGCAGGTTCTGTTATTGCAGTAAAACTAAGAGCTTCAGTAAAAACTAAATGTTTGCTATTTTCCTGTCCCTATTGGCAAATGATGAGAAGTGACAACTATACCATAACCAATCAAAAATGATTAGAGCTTGAACAATGAATCAACTATTAATTAAAGAAAACTAATTGGTAACTTTAATCATCTGTACTTTTCTCTGTTATATATAATTGAAGATAGAATATATTGGGTTTTGGACTGATGTTTGAAAGAAAAAAAGCAATATTCACCTTGGAGCAATTATTTACTACCTTTATTGATAAATTACTCACAGGAAAAAAAATAATCGTCTGTTTAGTTGGTAATAAAGGTAATCGTTAGTTGCACCCTTAAAATGCTGTCATTAGACAAAAGGAACACAGAGGTGAAGCCAAACCTTCAGTGTTCAGACCTTACATTGCCACAACATGCATGGAATGTGGTTATGTATTTGATCAATACATCAACAGCTCATACTCACAGCAAATTGATTAATAAGTAAAACTCCAGCACAGACAGAAGTGGGCAAGATTAGGCTCGGTTGTTGTCTTTCAAGGCTTGTTGGCACAGCAGAGCTGCAGCAAGTAATTACTAGTTCACACTACACGACTTTCTCGCGTGTGTTTTACGCAACAAAACGTAGTTTGGAAACCTCATCTGGGAGTCCAGATGAAGGGACTTGTAGTGTGTGACCACTTGTCAACAGTCAGGCATGGAGTGTGAAAAACATCAATGTCTTCAAGACTCATGATTACAAGACAGAAAGCGGTGTCGTGTGTACAGTACAGCAATCTGACGACTTTGAACGTTGTTTGTGTGAACTTGGCAAAGTGCTCTTTTGCCTCCAGCGCTTGTTTGAATCAGCTGCCACCGAAAGTCACAAACTACAGACTGATGGCTCACTTGTCCTGCGTGGCTGAGATCCAGGTGAGACCGGGTTTAGCATTCAGCGAGGAGATGCGCAGGTAAGCACAGATATGATACGATACAGACGAGTAAATGGAGCAAAGATGATGAGAAACTTTCAAAAAAACAACTAAATATATACACATGCAGGGTAACAATAAGCTGGCTCTTCTGAATCATGCCAATATTTTTTGGAGGATTCCAATAATGTCAGCACATACTTAGCTCAATCCATTGGAGCCAATAACAAAAAGAGAGCTCAAGGCTAGTAGACTCTTGACAGACGACAGTCTGCCAGGGCCAAAGGCTAGACTCAAGCTGGAGCGGAGGATTCTCCTTCTGCAGGATAAACACAGGCCATAGCACCGAAGCTCACAGTCTAAAGTCATTGGCTGGAGAAGTGGCTGCACTTATGGCGAGTCAGAGGCAAACACACACAAATACACACAAACTCGAGACTAGACACAAGGGAATTTATAAGAAAACTAGGAAACAGGCCACCTCCCCTCTTCTCATTACTTAAAGCTCAGCGTTCAGCATTTCAGACACACACACACACACACACACACACACACAGACACACATTCCCTCAATCACTCACATGAGGTTGTGGTTATGGCTTAGGGAACACTTCAGCTCTATTCAATCAAACAGAGTACCAGGACTGAATCAGCTAAAGGTTAATTGCGCCAACGTCCTTGTGCACATATGGACGGGAAATGTGTGTGTGTGTGTGTGTGTGTGTGTGTGTGTGTGTGTATACGTGCATGTGTGTGTTTGTAAGGATGAGTGTATCTGTTGAAACCTTTACCCAACCGGCGTATTGAAGCAAAATGCCTTTTTGTCGCACAAGGATTAGTGTGAAAAAAATCTATGTACATTTCCCCCTAAGGAGGCAGACAAGTGGCTACTGGAGTATTTACCTCCCCCAAACAGAAAAGCCAGAAAATTGTTTGGAACAGGTGCATGCCACCCTGTAAGCTGACATAGAAGATGACTGTGAGAAAAAATGTTCCATGTTCAATACTTAGAAAATGAAATTCCGTTTTCTGTTGACTTTTGATTAATCTAATTTCAGGTTTGATGAACATTTTACTTTACAGCAAATAGACAAAACTGCACTTTGAAAATGCCTACAGTCTATTACAAGGATCCTATAGGCCCTAAAAGGTGTTTCTATATACATCTGAATGGTCATAATATGATTAATGGGAGAGAGAGCTCTAATTTATTATGATTTTCAAAGCCTTTAATGGGACAAACTAACCACTATTCAAATAGGAAAAGAGAACATTCAAACACTTTGAGAAGGGAAATCCCTTTTTTTGTACAGTTTACAGCTGATAAACATATTAAACTTGAGATACTATGGGATAAAAACCAAAAGGCAAAAGATATTCTCTATTAGCAATGCAATCACTGCCAGAGTTTATTTTTCCACTAGTGAAGTAAGTGATCATAAAAAACCTGAGCCTTTCAAAAGTATGCTTGTCAGACTACACTTACCGATACTAAAAAAATGGGACGTTTTGAAATACCTAACTGATTTCATCACTGGATGGGGCAAAAGTGTAGCAGTAATTCAAATCCAAGATATGCACTTAAACCCGGGACTTGTAACAATGGTTGTATTTGCGTGTGGTTGAATTGGACCTTGGTTTCAAAGCTGTGTTTTGCCGTGCTGGTCTGAGGGGCCTAAGAGTTACTGGCAGAGGGCCGGGCTGCGGCCTCGTTGACCTTCAAAGCAGAGACGAGGGCCCTCTCCATCCCGCCAGCACCACTTGTGGCAGGAAGAGAGGGTTGTTGACTGGCCCCTAATGGCCCCCTGGCCCACGGGAACATGGGTCGGCAGGTTAGTGCTGTTACCCTGGCGACCACAGACACATAGGCCAAAGGGGGGGGCAGGAGAGAGGAGGAGGAGGAGGAAACATACATGGAAAGATTGAATCAGAACAACGTGAGGAGGTAGACAGACAGATGGGTACACAGGAAAGTAATGTAGTAAAGCATACATGAAGGTTTGGCTAGATTTACCGTGTAGCTATATTTGAAAAGCTGCTGTCATTTATTCAGAAGTATCTGGCATATAAGTAAATGGCACCAATGTATGTTGTACTAGAGTAAATCCTAAAATGCTCTCTAATTATGATGCCAATCACCAAATGTTAACTTTAAAGTTGTTAAAGGACCAATGTGCTGTTTTATTACCACACAAATTGCAGGTATATTCACATGGATCAATGAAGAGCTAAACGTTTGAATTAAAAAAGTAGTAAGTTCTAATTATTACAAATATGAATAATGTAAACAAATCCTAAGACATTTTTTTTTTTATATAAAATAGCTTCACATGTTTTACATATTGAGAATTTAGGGGCAGAAATGCTTTCTTTAAGACTGGAGCCTAAAGACCCCCATCCAATAAAAGTGATTGTAACATACTGCATAGCTGGACATGATGTCAGGTGATCGTAGTATGTTGTATGGAGCGACGGCGGTCATGATGAGTGTGTGGGTGCAGGTAAAGAGGCTGGTGGTTCTGGCCTCAGACCTGATGAAACAAATCCATGTTGAAACCATGTTCCTTTATTTGGTCAGACAGGTCAAGGGATATAATTAAGTTTCTCATAAATGAGGGGTTGCTAATTAGTGGCTATTGGTAGGATTACCGTGGAACCAGTTATACAGTAATGGAAGTAAATTAAGTTTATATCAAGTTTAACCTGAGCTGATGTAAAAGCCGGATTGTGCTGTTCTTATAGTATTTGCTCTTAACTTGGGTGAGAACAGGAGTCAATGATGCTTTAAAGGTGCACTAGGTCAGAGAATGGTGTGAAAAGTTGTCTTATGTAACTAGTAACTAGCTGTAAGACTAGTGGAACTAGATAAGTAGGGATGACAGCAGGACCATCGAGCGGGATTCGGCATTAAGACGAGCCAGAGGGACCAGCCACTGTAGTTTAACCTGAGTAGATTTGAATACACGTCCAGGTTAAGCTGCTGAGTATCTGCTCTTTGCTTGTGGAGTTAAAGGCAGCTTAAAGGTAAGTTAGGTCAGTGCTAGGTCAAACATAAATGATCAAGCGAGCTGATTCTGCATTAAATACGTTTCTATTTTCATTTATAAATAACCTTGAAAGATATGCATTTTATTTTTGTCATTGAAAATATTAGTTGAATATCAACAAAGAATGTGGTTACATTTTTTTTTTTTTTTTAAATCAAACATGCATGTATAAAAATACATAATCATATATAAAGAAATCCATGTTTGAACAAGACAGCTGGCTGCTTGTTTGGTTGCTGATTTAACTAAATGGCTGTCTTACTCATTAAATGTAATGATTCGGCGTCTCGTTGACAAACTAGCTGTTTCACAGACTGATAGATGGCCTCACTGATTAACTGAAAGTCACAGGCAGACAATAGCACAGAAAGGAGCTGCTTGAATGGGGTGAGGCAGGTGTTAATTCAGCTCCTACGGTGGCTAATGTCGGCCCTCTTGCTATTAAAAGTAGAGTAAACACGGCCACAAGAGACTGTCAACATTGATAGGAAGGACTCTCAACCACGTGTCGTTCTATACGTCTCGCAGCCTGCTTCCTTCTGTCTCTCTCTCTGTGTCTCCCGCTTCCACCTAGCCTGACCTAATCAGCGAGAAGTTGAGTGCTTTCGTCAACAGCACAGCCCCCTTAATTAGCAGCCCGTTGCTATAAGCTCATGTGTAAGCATCACTGTACTGTGTGAATGTGCATGTGTGTGTGTGTGTGTGTGTGTGTGTGTGTGTATATATATATATACCATGTATTTCCATTCTCCAGACTGACCCCAGCCAACTCCAGTCATTCAGGTAATAAGTCAGTAAGTGAACATAGCCTCCAGCATATCCAGATGGAGAGGTTTAATGGGTGTTAGACATGGGGGGGGGGGGTGGGCAGGTAAATGGGGATAACTATAAGTAGCCTATAGAGCCAGCAAAGCCTCCAACAGAACAGATGGGAGTCAATGCACATTTGAGTTTTGAGTATATTTACGTCAAATGTGTCTACAAATGAAAAAAAAAAAAAAAAGATACACAATGATAAACACGATAAAATCCCAAAGTTTCCCACATTGTATGGACAGTATCCCATTCCACTCAGCTCCAGGTGATTACATTAATACCACAAAATTCCACCTCCACATATTTCTCAATTCCTTCTCCTGTAATGGAAAACATTATTGTCGTCAAGGCCAGCATCAGGTGTGCGTTGTGTGTGTGTGTGTGTGTGTGTGTGAGGTGGGGGTAGCTCCCACTCTGCCATGTCAACTCATACTCGATTGCTTTCTAAGTAAAAATAAAAAAGGAAAAATTGCTCTCAGGGACTTTGCTGCATTCCACTTCATGAGCACAAACAAACGGACCAAAAAGCCATTCTGGAGGGAGGAGTGGGAGGAGGTGGGGGTGCGGGTCGGTGGGGGTGGGGGCAACCAGAAAAAGCCCCTGAAAAACAGAGAGAGATAAAGAGGAGGGGGGGGGGGGAGCAGGAAGGAAAGCACACTGAGCTGAAAAAACCCAAGTGACTCCACTACCGATAATGAGCGGATCATTTAAAAAGCCCTCCTCAAATTGCCTTGAGGAGGAGAAGAGAAAGGAAGAGGCTTGAAAGGTTTTGAGAGATTTCGGGTGATGGACGAAGTGGTGACAGGGAGGGGTTACAAAATAGAGCAGGGGACTTGTAAACATGTTGGGCTGTGAGATGCACTCGCACATACAGTATGTACACTGAAACATGGGTCATTTCCATCTGTGGTTGTGGCTGTAAGTGTGCAGGTCACACAGCCAGAGGTGAAGCTTGCACCTCTGGCACACACCGTCTGTATCTCAATGAATGTGAGAAAAAAAAAAAAATGTATGCGCATACCTGAATGTACTATCCGCACAGTTTTTGGCAAATGTAATGAATAATAATTTAAGAGCTTTTTAATACCGATCAAAAGAAGAAGCTTTCCTATCTTTGCTTCAGCCTTAAATTCAAAAAGCATAAACATGTTCTTCTTGGTCAAATTGCAGGTCATGGCCATACGAGGCAGCCCCCTAGTGTAGTCTGAACTATTTTACATAACAAAACTACAAAGCAATGGAATGAAAATTGCGTTGCGTAGTGAAATGAAAATAAATGAAATAAAATACAAAAGGCTGAAAAATCCATTTGGCCCAGATCAAATGAAATACCTCTTTATTTGACCTTGTACTTCGAAAAAACTGAAATTAAGACGTGTTAAGACTTTTTGGAGAGCTGCAGGAATTGTGGCACCAAAAATATCAGTCATTCAAATAAATGTCAGTCAAAGGGAAGGCAGAGACTGTGTTGGTATACGGTGTGTGTGTGTGTGTGTGTGTGTGTGTGTGTGTGTGTGTGTGTGTGTGTGTGTGTGCCATGTTGCGGTGGAAACCAGCCCACGGCCCTGGGGATGCCAGCTAGCTGGCGGCAGAGTATCAACAAAGCACAACATGACACAACATGGCCGGACTGCAGCTGAGCCCATGGTGAGTGTGGTGAAGACGATTTGTGTATTTGTCAATGTGTGTGTTTGTATGCCGGGGCTGTTTGAATGCATCGGCCTACGTGTGTGTGTGTGTGTGTGTGTGTGTGTGTGTGTGTGTGTGTGTGTGTGTGTGTGTGTGTGTGTGTGTGTGTTGGGCTTCGCTGATCTGTGTCGCGTGCAGGTAAGATGTGGATGGAGGATGTTGTGGTATTGTGGGTGGTGTGTGTGTGTGTGTGTGTGTGTGTGTGTGTGTGTGTGTGTGTGTGTGTTTGTTTGGAGTAAGGGGGTCACTATGTTGGTTGCCAGCTGCCTCGTTTGCTTTTCAAAAGATGAATTAACGCCTCACTCTTTTTGTACCCACACATTTTTACACATATAATTAACAGTCACCATGGGAAGCGTAATGTCCTTCTTCTTAAAGCTGTATTTTCATATTAACAATGGATCAAATGACTATATGTAATGTGAAAGGAGTCGCTCATGGCGACATTATCACCAGACTCGGCAGCCCCTCTCAGCTGTATTAAGCTTTTATTTGTCTTTAAGCTTATTCTTCTGGTTTTAGGGCTCACAACTTTACCGTTTTGGTTCACTATAACGCACCTGTTTTCAGCAAACAAAGCTCTCATAAACCCACTGTACGCTACCTGCCCGGCAACAAACAGGAGACAGACAAAGATAGTGACTAGCTGGTGAACAAAGTGGAGCATTTATCTGCAAAACAGCCAGATATTTCCCTCAGGAGTTGTCGGAGACCAAAAACAGAGCTAAAAGGAGAGTGAATATTGGACTCACTTTGGTCACAAGATAAGAAACGCAATTTAAACCGAATGCTAAACCTGCTACTGTCCCCTAGATGTGTAACTAACCAACGGTTTTTCTTAAACGTTCAACCTATCAGCTTTATAACACTATGTCATTGTTGTGTTTACAACTTATTCTGTTGGCCTAAAAGAGAATTATTGTAGATTTAAGGAGACATTAGTGAAAGTGCAAGCAACTTTACAGCAAATATGTTTCATTTCAAGAAAGATCTGCAATCAAATCAAACAAAAAGCAAATTGAGATCCCAATTTGACGACACATTTATGGAATCCCACTGCAAATAGGAAACACAAGCATTCACAGATAAGTACGTCTATAGTGGAAGTTTTTTTTCTGCCAAAGCAATCACTCACTGAACACTCATTTGCATGGAGGGTGCTAAATCAAATGTGCTGCACTGCAATGTGCATGTGTTAACAACAATTTTGTCGACTTTCATCAGCCACCCCTCACTTCCTTTCAGTCTTTACTCTTGTTTCCTTTACTCCCTCTGTCCCCTTCTTCCTCCTCCCTGTACTCGCCTTTCTCCCCCTCTCCTCTTTTCCTCCCCTCTCCATCTTGACACAGTGCACTGAGCCTAATCGTGGATAATTGGGTGGGAGGGGCAGTGGGCTGGCCTTGCCTTTGTGTGCAAAGGGCAAGTGGTCAAGTTAATGGGGCCCTTGTGTCGAGCCTGGAGCACTCTGTCTCTCTCTTTTTCTCTGTTCGATCACTCACTCCGCCAGTCAATCTCAGTCTCTCAGTCAGCTTCTCTTTTCTTTCAAGGATGAAGCTTTTTTTCCCCGCAGTTTCGATCTAGTTTCGCCTCATTTCCAACGGTCTCACTTCGCCTTTCCTTCCAGCCATTCAATGTGTATTGTCCAATTTCTTTTCTCTCCTCCTCCTCTGCCCTCTTGTCTTTTTCAGCCTCTCTCTTTCTCTTCTGTCTCTGTTTGCAGCTTTTTCTATCTCTTCTCACTGTCTCTCCAGCAGAGTGTTGGGGAGGAGAGAACAGACCTCTTTAAAATATCAAAAGACAGATCAGGAGGCCTCGCTGGTCCCTCCCTTTTGCTAACTCTCCCTCTCTCCTTCTGACTGATAAACAGAAGAGTGAGTCTGCAGGATTAGCTGCTGTGTACTGCCTTCCCTCCCTCCTTTATCCCTCTCTCTTTTCTTCCTGTGGAGGGGTACACTGTTGACTGGGCTTGATATATGTGTGTGTGTGTGTGTGTGTGTGTGTGTGTGTGTGTTACCTTGTCTGGCATCAGCTTAGCCTGCAGGAGGCCATTGTGTTTGAAACACAGGCCACAGCCGATCTGGGCCCCAGAGGAAACTTTATTACATCTGTGAACATTTAACACTTGATTGTTAATAATGAAACACACGTTTTACACAATTAGCTTTGTCAACCAGCTCCACATGATAAGCATTTATTATATGAATCATTACAGAAGATCTGTAGACATCTGCAAGGTGATTTTTGTAATTGTTTTTGTGATACTGAAATGTTAAATTATTAAATATGTATTTGTAATAATGAAATATTTTTTGCAACAACTTTTGTAATTTCTAACAATATTGTAGCTGGTGTGTGAAATTGTCAATTTGAAAATGGACAATTTAAAAAGAAAAAAGAAAGTCCAGAGTCCCACATTTTTTGAAGAAAAGGTATTTATTTGTATTCATTCACAAAAAATTGCCCACCCTTCGACAGCAAAGTAACATTCATTACCCAATAATTACAGTGAAGCAGAGAGAATTTGATATACTGAACAGAAAAACTCACTCCATGAGGCCATGTCCACACTAAAGTGGATAAATTGTAATATTTCATGGAAGTAAATACAGTTTGTGTTTGTGTCAAACCCCAAAATAATATAAACCACAAGATAATTGTACATTCATAATTTTGAAAGTGCTACAAAGTGAAATGCTACAATAGCAGCTTCAACTTTATTCACACCGGGGAATTTTCCTGTAATTCTGTTTTTGGTGGCCTAAAAAAAGGATCAGTGTGGATAGAAGTATCTAAGTAGATCCAACTTTAAATTGATCTGGATTAGTGTGGACATGGCCCGCAAAGGACCAACAATTCTAAGAATTCTGTTTGATAATCCAAATAATAGCCTAGCTGAGACATCCTGCAATACAGTGACATAAATCTGTTGGAATAGAGCATTCCTGCATGATATTTGCCCAAGGTAATTCTCAGCTGCAGCACACAACCTTCTCTGAATAACACCGACTATCAGACTGTCTGTTGTCACAGTGAGAAGTGCTCTAGCACACAGCACTAATAGCAAGACTACAAGTGACGCCATCACTGTCTAAAAAAAAAAACCGTGACATCACAGCAGATCGTCGGTGCACCGGGTGAAGGTTTTTGCCACAAATAGAGGCAGTGATGTTGCAAGGAGCAGCAATAGTGCCGATAACAGTGGTGAACAGGGGCGCTCACCACTGTTCACCACAACACGGCATCACTGTTAGCGGTGGTGACGTCGCACTAGACAGTGATGAGGTCACGGTACACATTCACAGTCGGGATGGTATTTATGTGTTAGCCCGCAGATATCAAAGGTATACAGCAAACGGCATTATTGATAAAAATGTAATTAAACACACTTCTAAACCTTTGCAATGGGGATGTTTTTGCAATGCAATTTAAGTCCTCAAAGCATTGAGACCACTGATAAAACTAGCTTCATTTACTTTTCTGAGTAGTTGCACACAGGGAACACCTCTCATTTGTGAAGGTGGATTTTCTTTTTTTTGCAAACAACAGCCAATGGGAGATACTGCATAGCTTCTTGGCTGCTGTATAAAACAATGGATCACAGTGAAATGTGGAAACACTTTACTAGTGATAGGTACAACTTTAGGCTCGAGTGGCCCACCGACACTTGGCGTTTCTTTAATACCACAACAAACAGAAAACAGCTGAATGCATGGAAAAAGACCTGAGTAGAACGATTGATTGTGCCGATAGCAAAAATGCCAACAGAAAATGGAGAAGCAATTGGTCTGAAATGCGTGAAACGTTTTTGCTCTTGAGCCGATGAGGAGCATGTGCAACTTTCAAGAACTATGGATGCACATAGTCTTTCAATACG
Source organism: Cebidichthys violaceus (assembly GCF_023349555.1). Taxonomy (NCBI): domain Eukaryota; kingdom Metazoa; phylum Chordata; class Actinopteri; order Perciformes; family Stichaeidae; genus Cebidichthys; species Cebidichthys violaceus. The sequence goes on along the minus strand of NW_027176315.1, from coordinate 174,471 downwards.
AAATCATATTCTACCCATGTCCACTGGATGTGCCGTGTTGCTGTTCAAGCAGTATGTTTTTCAAGTGATTTCAAATGTTGCTTTGGAGACACTTTTTTGTCTTTGAAAACAAATCCGCAGCTCATTTCTGAACAGATCCGTACCTTCTGAATAGCGTACCTCAGCAGAAAGAAAACCGTAGCTTTACTTCTCCTGCTTCAAAGGATCAATCGGAGAAGCGACATAAACAAACACGACAATACAGTTTTGCTGTATATACTTAAAGACTGAATCAATAACAAATGAACGCACCATTAAATATTAATATAGGCTTTGCATACATTCAAAAGTGAATGTAGCCCTTCGTAGACCCGTAAAGCATGAACGTTGATAATGGGGTCACAGAGCCAGTGGACATTGGCACACCAGCTAGACTGGCAGCAGATTGTCTGCACCATGTGGACATTAGGGGTAAGAGACCACTGATATGTCTGTATTACACAAAACTAGGAAAAGAAAAAGGTGCAAAGAAAGTATGCATCTTTTAATCTGTTCCACAGTATTGGGGTCAGTAGTCAATACATGTGAATAGTAGGATTCATAACAACTTATGTGCATGTATTCTCTGTGTCTCTGTGTCTCTCTGTGTCTCTGTGTCTCTCTTCAGACACACTCACACTTCCTGAAGGTGGGTTCAGATTAAGAGCGTTTAGCAGCTGCCATAGGATATGATTGTTTGAAGAGCTAAATGTGAGCGAAATGATGATGTTAGTTTCAGTTAGCCAGACCTACTTCTGTGTCCGAATATGTTTGATACCAGAGTCACTGCAGCAGACACAATGGGGCTTGATATGTACGAGACACAATCGTTTTGGACTTTCATCAGTGGCACTTTAAAACAATTGAACTAACTACCACTAAAGCAGGAGCTTGAGTTGATGTTGGTGTCTGATGCACAATTCAAACTAATTGTAATACTAACATGTGTAAAATGAATTTACAATGTGATATAGTGTGGACTAGTTGAATCCGTGACGATGTTGCTGCGTACTACGCTAACTGTAGCTCCAGGGCAGCAACAACTGCTCCTTAGTCTGAACGTGCCTCAATATGTTAATGTGCTATTGTAAGAAATGCACAAAAGACGTACTTAATACTGACCTCTGACTGGGATGAATGAGTTGTATTAGATGAAAATGAAAGCGGGGGAAGAAGGGAACAAAGAGAAATAAAGGAAACACAAAGGAAACTGTGAGCTGCTCCGTAGTCTGTGAGTTAATGAATTAGAGCTGGCCTCCATGCTGGGGCCAGAAACACAGTAGCACAGGTTAATACTGACAGGTTAAAGAGGGCAAACTGACACTTACAGTAGGACTGATAGAGGAAATGTCCATGTAAATGATTAAACAGCCGACTGGCTTGTTGGCAGGAATGATGACTGGCTAATTAATTACCATAATAGGTAATTGAATAGACTGGTTACTTGACTTGCCGGCCATATGACTGTTTGGCAATGCGGTTCTTGGATTGGTACTTTCCTGGATGGCTGATTAAATGCAGGGATGAGGCAAGCTGATTTAAGGGCTGACTGACTATTGTGGAGACGGACAGTAGTTATTTGGCAAATGGCAGATGGTTAAAACGAACTAGGCTGGAATATATCCGCCTCTCCTTTTTCTTCCCCCTTAGCCACAGTCAACGTATCCCCACTGCTTTGGAAAATGAGCTTTTTCTTCAACACTTCAAACTGCAAAACATGCACGCCCAAATATTTTTTAACGCCATGCATCATCCGATAATAGATCCTCCCAGTGGTCACTGTATCTTTGTGGAAAAATGCCTCAAACGTGACCACAATTTGTTTCGCTCTCTGTGACTTAACACTTGATATTGGGACCAAGGAAACCCTACTGTTAACTGGTACTGCTCTTTCAGTGAATTGCTTCCTCCTCACTTCGATCTCTTGTGGTTCACATTGGTGACATGACTCTCTGTAGCATCGTTCCAGCTCAAATATCAAAAAAATAGATGGAGTGGTAATGTGCGGAGCTGAGGCTTCACTCGTTTGGGTTTACTGAGTGTGGCTGACAGGTTGAGGTCCTTTGGTCAAGGTGATGAGGAGAGGATAGTGGATGTTCTCATCGTAGGCGTCTTTTCCCTCTGTCAGCATCTGAGAAACACACAACAGGAAAAGCATTAACTAGGCTGATAAAATCTACAGAAAATATGCTTCCAAAATTTCAGTTTGGTCAAATATTTTTCTCTAAAGTCATTAATACTTCAATTATATTTCAGGGTGTCCTGGTTGCCTGTGGATTGAAGACGCTGACCATGTATCACAACATCGGCGGTTTGAGTCCTGCCACCTTTACGCTGTCATGCTATGGAAATTAAGGCAAAAATGCCCCCAAAGCTACAAATGTATTACTTTTATTATATCTCATTTTCTTGCTCTCTTCTGTGAACATTTCATTTGAAAACCCCGTCAACAAAATCATACTTGCAACCTGACAGGTCAGGTCATTAGTAATAACATTATGTTGTAGAGCTCAGAAGAGGATAGTATTGAAGAGGATGGGCCGCACATCAGCTGAACACAAAAACTTAAAGGGAAAACTAATGACAGAAAATAAACAACTCTAACTAATTGAAATTAAATATTACCACTGCATTGATTAACTAATTGTTCCAGCTTAAGTGTGCATACTCCTGCACACACACGCACGCACGCACGCACGCACGCACGCACACACACACACACACACACACACACACACACACACACACACACACACACACACACACACACACACACACACACACACACACACACACACACACACACACACACACACACACACACACACACACACACACAGCTTTGTGGGATGCTGTGTGCCCTTTTAAGCAGACTTGGCAGTGTGGGCATGAACCTGCTAATTAGCTCGCCCAGCGTCTGGCCAAATGATCAGAGATCTTATGAAAGTGAGTTTAGTGGGTCTGCTCATGTGAGAGTGTGGGACTGTCTGTGTGTTGTGTGTGTGGTGAGACCAGGATAGGGCAGAACTGTGTGAAAAGCTTTTTTCACAACAAACAGAAACTCAAACTGACCTCAAATTCATTCCCGTCAGCACGCATGTAAGTAATATGCAAGTGACAGTCCAACCAACTCAAACCTACTTACATTAACTCAAATGCTGACTTTGTGCTCTTTTCCAAAACAATATCGTGAAAATCAAGTCGCAGCGACTCTTGTTTTATTGCATTTCTCCATCAAAATATGCAGATCCGCTAATACTCTTCTACACTTCTACTCCTCAATGAAAGTGACTGTATAGTTTCAGCTCAGATCTAGACCTTTATTCAGCTGTATTAAGACACATATAATAAGTTGAAAAGACAGTTATGAATGCATGTGATCTGCAGTGTAGCGTGTGTCTGTGCAGGTAGCATGTAGTGATGGAGAAGTTCAAGAGGGGAACAGGGCTATGGACTTTGGGTGGTTGTTAGGAAGTGTTCAGGCTGACATTAGCGCTGCATGATCAAACGCAATCCCCTATTCATTTCAATGAGACCACTGCATTCACACAGCAGGGGCGCCAACGCAGACAACGGCATCACAAAAGTTAAGTCAAGTCTCTTTTACAGAGCACATTCGAAAAGAACAGGTGTTCACCGAAGTGATTTAAAGGGTATCTAAAACATTCAAATGATATTTAAATAATGAATACAAAAATAAACAGATGACTAACAGTAACAATTTTCTCATCCCACAAAAAGGTTTAGGCTCACTCAACTTTTGCCCACAACACATTCCAGGTAGATCATTTATTAACATTACTTCATTATTTATCTATTATCCATACACATGTACCTGTATATGATGGAAGTTTAAAGGTGTAAAACCAGAGAAAGTGGTGGTCCTGAACATTTCTTATGAACATAATCCACAATGTCACAACACTAGGCTCTCTCTTTTTCCCACCCTGTCCTCACAGTGAGAGATCTTCACCTCTACACCATCTCTCCCCATTTTCAAATTTCTCCCCTTTTCTGCTGAATATGAAACAAACTGCTCGTGTCTGCCTTACCCCTCTCTCCCTCGGCCCCTGCCCCCCCCCCCCCCCCAGTACCCTTCATGTGCGTTATCTTCCTACGGCCATCCCTCCAGGCACCGGCCGGTGGTTGAACCTCTGACCCCCAGAGAGAGAAAGAGAGATAGAGGGAGGCAGGGAGAGCAGACGGCCCAGGGGTGGTTGGGCGTGGAGGGGCAGCTGCCTGCCCCCCTGTGCTAAGCCCGCTATGGGGACCACAGCCAGCATTCACATTCAAATTCTACCAGGCGGAAGGAGCAAGGAAGCGATAGATGGAGGGTTAGAGCGGGAGGGAGGGGGCCTTAACACGGTGAGGGCTAAGAGCTTGCAGAGGTGAAAAGTTTAACAAGCAAAGCTGTTCCTCCTGATCGCAGGCTGCCTAATCAGCTTCATGGGTGGCTGGCTAAATCGGCTCTCAACGCGACCCCCCACCCCACCAACCCAACAATCTTTTCTCTCTTTTTTTTTTCCCTTTCTAAGGTGCAAGTCATTTATTGTATTGCCACTTTCGCCCCAGCTTCTGTCTCCCTCTCTCGTGCTCTCATTTTGCCTCTCTATTTCTCTGCCCACTTCATTTTTTCGTTTACTCTTGCCCCGCTTGTATAGACCGGAGAGAAAGTGAACAAGGTGGAAATAGAGAGAGGAGGGGGCTTTGAGACAAGGGAGGGATGGATGAACCGGATGTCTGGGGTCTCTCTCGGCAGGATTAGGAAACAGAGAATGAGGGATTGGGTGGATGGAGAGACGAGTAGAAGAAGGGATAGAAGGACAGGCTCGAATAAATAGAGAAGTGGGTCGTGATGTAGGAAATGGGAAGATAGAGGGGAGCAGAGGGAGGGAGAGGGGAGAAGGGTGGAGGAAGATATAGGGGGGAGGGAGGGAGGAAGGGGGTGGCCAGGCAGCTGAGGGGGAAGAGAGGAAAAGAATGAAAGAGGGAAACAGAACGAAAGAGGCAAGGAAATGAGTGTGAGTGCATGGACACAGTGGGGATACTATTTATGCATGTGAGAGAGACGGGGGATGTACACATGTGCACACACACACTCTAATGTGTGTGTGTGTGTGTGTGTGTGTGTTGGAGAGAAATTAAAATTCATGACTCTCTCTTCACAACCATTTGAGTAACAAGATTAAGATGGCGGGTTAGAAAATAGCGCTGGCATTATCAGGCTGCTTGCAGTCCCTCCAGCTGCTTGCCTCTCTATTCCACAACAGTGGGGATAAGAGGATAACGCGCTAGCCCTGTCTGCCCGTCCCAGCACACGCCTCACACACACACACACACACACACACACACACACACACACACACACACACACACACACACACACACACACACACACACACACTACCGCTGCACATCGGGCCTGCCTGCCTGCTGTCTGTAGTCCCTCGAGTGTGTTTGTGTCAGAGGGTGAAAGTGTGTGTATGTTTGGAGAGTAGCGAGTTGGGGGTCTAGAGATGGTTTGTAAAAAAAAAAACTGCTAAAAACCACTCCCTGCTCTCTTTCTCTCTCTCTCTCTCTTTTTCACAGAAACCCGTACAAAGCAAACATTAAGATAGGCAGCATATTCCAAACAAAATCAAATCTCACTTGTGTCAAATCTAGCACAGCGAGGAATGCAGGGATACTGCGGCCACGTTTGTTTTAGCGGCGTTTTTGTGCCAGATGGAGGAGCTTGTGAGTAGCAGTGGAAGCATGAAAAGAAGTAAACTCGGACTCATTTAGAAACTCAACCAGTTACAGGATATTGATGCGCGGCTGTGAGAATATTTCAACAACTTTGGATTTTGATTGGAGTGGGCTGCAAGCTTGACCCCCGAGCCGCAACGCAGTATTATCATTTTGACGCTTTCAGTGGTATTATATCATGCTCCAATATGCACTAGAAAACTAACAACATGACTGAGGGTTTTATTTAACACCTTGAAGAGTATTGTCTGATGTCAGTGCTAATTTTGATAGTCAGAGCATTAATATAGCAACAAACAACTATTTGCTATGTAAAGATATCGTGGAGTAATGACTACTGGAGAATGCACTCAGTTCCTCTGTGTGCGTTGTAATCTGAGCTCCTCATGCATGTTAGCGTGCCCCACTGGTTCGCTCACGGCCGCTCTGCACTGCGCTCATACGGCGGTTTACAGCAGATAACGCGGTGCTGCCCAGAAACATGGCGCCCACCGGTCCCGCCCCCCCCATGTTAAATCTGTTAGCTTTCTTGCCATAGTTTGCGCTGTTAGCACCGTTAGCTACAAGCCGCCTGCTTAATTATCGCCTTGTCACTCTGTTACATGTACTCTGAATTATGTGTGGAGAACCTGTAACAGTAGAACACAGTTGATTTATTGAACATTAATTTGATTACTTTTCATTCTAATTTGTATACATTTGCCATTTAATGATAAACTAACAACGAAAAAATGTCGGTATTGATATGTTGATATTAATTTCAACCATATCAGCTACACAAATATTTGAATTACATTATGCAGTGGCCTACCTAACTAATGCTCTGTCTGTGTTTCTGTATTTAGAGCCTTGTTTGGTCAAATTACTGTACAGCAGAATCAGAATCTGTTCAATGTTTTATTTGGAGATAAAAGTAAAAGATTCAATTCGTTTTGATACGTTTTTCATAAACATAACAAATTAGACGGATCAAATGAGCACATCAATGGAAAATTTTACACATTTTACAACAAAATGTATAACTCACTATCTGATTAAAGGCAGTGACAATGACTAAAAGTTAATTTAGCGTAATATTAAGCCAGTGTTTGCTTAGGAATTAGATACATTTTCACAGGTAAAATTGTCAGTATTAAAAAAGTAACATGTAGATTTTTCAGTTCCATCTTTTTCCTCAAAATTACTACACCCGCTCTTGGTGGAGACGTCTTTGATTTTTTTTTTTAAGCTATAGTGAAAGAAAATCCATAGTGTGTGTTCCACTGCTGGTTCTGATATGCATTTTTCTTGTGTTCTGGTCCACCAACTGAAAGTAAATATACCCAAAGAAAGCTAATCTGTAGTGCAAATGAGTAGCAGCTGCTAATTCGGCTGTGTGTGTGTGTGTGTGTGTGTGTGTGTGTGTGTGCACACGTTGGTAGTGTATGTTTCACTGTGATATCATCATGTGGTGTGTGTTTGTGCGTAATGTCTAGCCAATATGCTGTCTGAGTGATGTCTGGTCTGTGTGGGATTGTGATATAGCTTGTTTCTTAGCTGTGTGTGTGTGTGTGTGTGTGTGTGTGTGTGTGTGTGTGTGTGTGTGTGTGTGTGTGTAGAATGGTCAGTCAGGCACATACAAGCACACACACAGAAAGCCACACAGGGCTTGTTCAGAGTGTTCATCAGAAGATAAGCAGAGGAGACTTAATCACCTTCAGATGTGAGGGGGGCACTTCAACTTGTCCTCATATCCACACGCAGCACCTGACCCCACTGTGTGTGTGTGTGTGTGTGTGTATGTGCATGTGTGACAGTGTGTGTGTGTGTGTGTGTGTGTGTGTGTGTGTGTATGTGCATGTGTGACAGTGTGTGTGTGTGTGTGTGTGTGTGTGTGTGTGTGTGTGTGTGTACTGTTTGCGTCAAGCAGATGGAAGTGTGCATTTCATGTGTGAGTCTAATGGTGTGACATTCCCCTTTGCATGTCGAAGAAAAGAAAGAAAGGCCGGCATCATTTTCATGGTTTTGTTTGATTTCTATATCCCACATCAATTTTAGTCTGAATTTCACTGTTCACATTCTGTTGTAAAGCAACTCTCATCACTAAGACAGGTCTGAGTGGCAATTTTCCCAAGCAGTTGAGGCGCTGAACCATTAGAATTATTCAATGGCTGTATTCTGTGGCCTTGAGGCGCAATCAATTCTCTCCGCATCTTTTCCAAAGAAAGTTGTGTTACTTTTAAATGTACGGCAATGGCAGCATCCACTTTAATCCTACCGGAGCTTCTTCTTTCTCTCCGTCCCTCTTACCTTCTTTTTCCTCTCTCTTCCCCCTTTCTTCCTTCTTTCAGAGTCAGTTTTTATTTACACTACCGTTCAAAAGTTTGGGGTCACCCAGACAATTTCGTGTTTTCAATGAAAACTCACACTTTTATTTATCAAATGAGTTGCAAAATGAATAGAAAATATAGTCAAGACATTGACAAGGTCAGAAATAATGATTTTTATTTGAAATATTAATTTTGTTCTTCAAACTTTGCTTTCGTCAAAGAATGCTCCATTTGCAGCAATTACAGCATTGCAGACCTTTGGCATTCTAGCTGTTAATTTGTTGAGGTAATCTGTAGAAATTTCACCCCACGCTTCCTGAAGCACCTCCCACAAGTTGGATTGGCTTGATGGGCACTCCTTGCGTACCGTACGGTCAAGCTGCTCCCACAACAGCTCAATGGGGTTGAGATCTGGTGATCCATTACAGACAGCATACCAGCCGCCTGCTTCTTCCCTAAATAGTTCTTGCATAACTTGGAGGTGTGCTTTGGGTCATTGTCCTGTTGTAGGAGGAAATTGGCTCCAATGAAGCGCTGTCCACAGGGTATGGCATGGCGTTGCAAAATGGAGTGATAGCCTTCCTTATTTAAAATCCCTTTTACCTTACAAATACAGTACAAATCTCCCACTTTACCAGCACCAAAGCAGCCCCAGACCATCACATGACCTCCCAACATGCTTGACAGATGGCGTCAGGCACTCTTCCAGCATCTTCTCACCTGTTCTGCGTCTCACAAATGTTCTTCTGTGTGATCCAAACACCTCAAACTTTGATTCGTCTGTCCATAACACTTTTTTTTTCCAATCTTCCTCTGTCCAATGTCTGTGTTCTTTTGCCCATTTCAATCTTTTCTTTTTATTGGCCAGTCTCAGATATGGCTTTTTCTTTGCCACTCTGCCTAGAAGGCCAGCATCCCGAAGTCGCCTCTTCACTGTAGACGTTGACACTGGCGTTTTGCGGGTACCATTTAAAGAAGCTGCCAGTTGAGGACCTGTGAGGCGTCTATTTAACTAGAGACTCTAATATACTTGTCTTCTTGCTGAGTTGTGCACCGGGGCCTCCCACTTCTCTTTCTACTCGGGTTAGAGCCCGTTTGTGCTGTTCTACACACCGTTGTAGGACATTTTCAGTTTCTTCGCAATTTCTCGCATGGAATAGCCTTCATTTCTAAGAACAAGAATAGACTGGCGAGTTTCACATGAAAGTTCTCTTTTTCTGGCCATTTTGAGAGTATAATCGAACCCACAAATGTAATGCTCCAGATACTCAACTAGCTCAAAGGAAGGCCAGTTGCATAGCTTCTCTCACCAGCATAACTGTTTTCAGCTGTGCTAACATAATTGCACAAGGGTTTTCAAGGGTTTTCTAATCATCCATTAGTCTTCTAAGGCGATTAGCAAACACAATGTACCATTAGAACACTGGAGTGATAGTTGCTGGAAATGGGCCTCTATACACCTATGTAGATATTTCATTAAAAACCAGACGTTTCCACCTAGAATAGTCATTTACCACATTAACAAATTATAGAGTGTATTTCTCATTAATTTAATGTTATCTTCATTGAAAAAAACAGTGCTTTTCTTTGAAAAATAAGGAAATTTCTAAGTGACCACAAACTTTTGAACGGTAGTGTATGTCCAAAAAATTTGTTTCCTTTTACTGATACAACTTATTGTGCTGTTCCCACTTCACCTGAGGCCAAAACCACCAACTATAACAAATATTATGTGAATCTATTCCTCTTAAATTCAATGTACTTTACAAGTGTTCATCCATTTATGTTTGCTCAAAAATCATTCGTGTTTTTCTGTTTAGAGAGAGTCTCTCTCTCTCTCTCTCTCTCTCTCTCTCTCTCTCTCTCTCTCTCTCTCTCTCTCTCTCTCTCTCTCTATATATATATATATATATATATATAGATACACACACATACATATATACATATATATATATATGTATATATATATATATACATATATATATACATATATATATATATAGATACATATATATAGATACATACATATATATAGATACATATATATAGATACATACATATAGGTACATATATATATATATATATATATATATATATATATATATATATATATATATTTCTCCCCTTGTCTGTGAGTGCATTTGTTTCCCAGTTTTAACCTGGAGGGAAAACTAAACAGAAGATTTAAACTTTTAACTTGTCCTCAATTAATCAGAGTTATTTTTAAAAGAAATAATACAAATCAGCAACAAAACATATTCATATAATACTTATTTTGTTACATTTACTGGCAAAAAAAATTCCAGACCAGGAAATGTCCTGCATCCCACCTAGTCTTCGGTTTTTCCTACTAAAATACTTGTTTCGGGGCAGGGAGAGATGGTGGCTTTGGTTAGTTACTGAATGCGTAATTGAATCTCATTGTGTTCCAAGTCATGGTTGATTTATTTGTTTTTATATTTAATTAAAACTACTTTCTTTCTCTGACCTAAACTGAATGCTTTCATTGGCCTAAAAATAACCAAAACATGTGAATTGTTTATTTTCTACGAGGGGATATTGCAGAGAAAACAATTGACATACGCTGTTGTATATTTACAATAAACAGTTTTGTTGTCATGTTAAAAACAATGTAACCTGGTTGGCATTACGTTTCCAACTAAATGTGTTAGCTAATTTAAATGAGTTGTATATTAACGGGCCAGGATTTGCCCAAACTGGTAACAGGCAATGCAAAATGTCATGCAGGGTGGTGTCGATTGTGACTCGACCTCAGCCTGCCTTAAACCTGTCTTCAACCTGTAAATGTGTGCTCACCCTAAACGTGGTTTGAAAGGGTCCAGAGTCCCTTAGATTTAAAATGTGTGAGGGATTGTGACGTTAAATCTAGTGGAGGGCTAATAGACAAGAGAGAGAAGGAGAGGAGTGAGATTTTTCTATGCTGAGGCTCAAACCACTTTAACAGGCACTTTAATGGCCAGTCTGTCCAATTGTCCCACCAGTGTAGGTGAGCGTGTGTGCACCAATTTAGCCCACTCCTTGCTGTCCTGTTCTTCTGTAAGCTGTGTATGTAATGGAGTTAACAGCTGGACTCCACTTCTTTAAACACTGCCTACTTGTGTGCTTTCTGTCACTTCTCTTTGTCACTGTCCTTCTCTCTCCTTCCCTTTCCCTCTCCGTCTTCCTCACTGTGCCAAGTTAAGGCCGCTTGTTTTAGCCCCGGTGTGTCTCACAAAGTGTCTCTACACATCCAACCACAGGCTAATACCATAGACTGTATAAGATATGCACGCAGCGGGTGGCTCCGACTGTAGCCGTCTCCAACTCACATCTAATCCATAAGTGAGCAAAGAGGTTAAATCGACGGTGGCGCTGAGGCGGGCCGGCGTGACGCAGCAGAGACGTCAGCTAGCGGCGAGCAACCTATCTGTCACTCTAAGTGGCCACACCCTCAATTATGCCTAACTTTAAGGGTTAATGATTGAAACGGGTGAGTTATGTAAAGAAGAAGCAAATAAGAGGGTTCATCTGTGTCAATTAACCACCATGAATAATTACATTTTAGCACAGAATGAGGACTGTGGATTCCCTGTTGTTCCCTAGCATTATTTTTGCAGACTTGGAATTCATCCTTCAATTTCCACCAAACATGTTCTCACTACTGCTGCCTTTGTTAAAACATGAGGACACTCAGGTGCATGACTGAAGTTCTCACAGAAACTGTTTGTTTGGCTGAGAGTCAATACAGGAAACTTAAAGACAACAATTGAAACACAAACAGTCGCACAGATCATGCACGCTGCTGCTGTTTTATCATACTGTAGTTGTAGTCACACTTTCAAAAGAAAGTAAACAAATATGTATATGACTCATTCTATGAGCTCCTGGCCTGCAGACTTTGATAGCATCAGTTTTGATTGTGTCTCTTTTAACAAAACAACTTCTTCTTTATGGGATGCAGTGCTTTGGAGTCAAGCTGACTGTCTGAGTGTCTTTCTATTCTTGTGCTTGCTTCTTACCTTTAAGTGAACATCCCAGACCTGAGCGTCATACTGCTGGTGTTGAGAGGCACAGAGTCCGGCCTGCTGGGCCAGTTGACAAAACAGTCTCAGAGTTTCACCTCGCAGTGGAGCAAACACCAACGCCATGCCCTGGATAGGAAATGAGTGGAGGGTGAGTACTTTTGGAGTTGGATGGTGAACATAGTGGCGTAGAGTGCTTCACGACTCATTTCTCAGAACAAACACACACAGTTAGTGGCCTGTATGTCTCTCTTTCCTTTGTTTTTTACTGGGTAAATATTAGATGATGAACCAAAAAAAATCAAAACAAAGCTCTACTAACCCAACCAACCTGTGAACACACATGTGTGTAGGTCTGACTTGTCCTCTCATGCGACGCGTACAAGTGTCTGTGTGTGCGTGAGAGCGACAGAGGGACGGTTTGTATGTGGTCATTCATCACAGACGTCCCGCAAACACTAAGAGGATTACCAACAGGTTCAAAGTTTCTTTGAAATCCTTCAGCTTTCAGTTGTTTTTCATGTTAATCATGTTATTATTGTTTTTTAATAAATGAACCAAAGAGGCATGGTCATGCAAACACACACATACAGCAAGCAGGATCACGATGATTTTTCATCTTTATAACCCCCCCCCCCCCCAAATCTAAACACAGAGCAAACAAACAACTCCTCCCAGCGCTAATCAGCTGATTAAGGGGATCCAGCCCACCGGATGGACCACCTTTGTCAGAAACAACAAATTAGTGCTATTAGATAGGAGAATTAATTGCTTTGTTAATTGCTTAATCAGCTTAGCAAATTATTAAATATTTGGCAAAGCTGGTTGTGGCAGTGACAGTCTGATGGCCGACACTCAAATCATATTAGCCCCTGAATTATCTCCATTGGATTAAAGAGAGAGAGAGACATGAAGAGAGACTTAACACACAGATGTACAACAATGGCCAGATGTCATGTCTGTCATTCGACAACAGCAGCTTCGGCATTCAACTGCAACCGAGACACATATTCACGTTGTCGGTTTTACTGCGGATGTCACTGAGTGAAATGTCAGCTGAGGAAACGCGTGTCACCGCTGGCAACAACCCGGACGTAATATTAATCATATAATCCTTTTGTCTTTCTAGTTACCACTGCTGATTTTAAAGTTAGTTAACCTTTTTCTTCTAAACACCAAAAACCAAGTGGACAGTCTCCGTTTTATGTGCCCGGGTTTTATTATCTGTCGCTGACTTTTCTGCAGAAAGAGGTTCTAATGAAAACAGTTCAAAGCGGAGTCTGTGAATTGTTACGAGACACAGTGTTTATGAAACCTCTTTCTGGTTGCTGCTCAATTTTGATTGTGGTTTCATTGTTTGTAATTTGGGTGAACTGACACTTCAATGACTTGGTGCTGATCTGCAAACCACATTATATGTTAAAAGACAACAAGAGAATCAATGTTGAGATTCTAAATGAAGAGTCTCAGCCCCATCTCTCCTCACTGTCCATATTCCCACCTTTCCCATTCCTCTCCCTCCTCCTTTCCTCCCATCTCTCTCCTCCCTCATCCCTTCCTGTGTCCTCTCCTCCTCATTCTTCTTCTTCTTCTCCATATCTGCTTCCCTCCAGTCCTGTATTCACCTCTTTTTCATAAACAGATATTCTGGCCTCTGTACTTAAAACGCACCCCCTCCTCCCTCAGATGAATAGAAACCTCAACCCGATCTCTTCCAGCCTTTTGCTTTCTTTTTCCCCCCCGTTTGCTTTGGCTGTCACAGCGTGGGGTCTTATCGTGAGGCCAAAAGGGAGAAGTTGCCTCAGATTTATGATTAAGGGAAAGCAGGAGCGAGAGAGACGGAGATCACAGCGATGCATTCAAGTTGCTCATATTAAGCATTAAAGCGTTACATGATATTAATCCTGTCAGACTATTAATGTGTATAGGGTTTTGGGCAAGGCCTAATTATGAGTGAGAAGAGTGTGGGGGGGGGGGGGGGGGGGGGGTGATTTAGAGGAAGGGGATAAGCAGATAAATATATATATATTAGACACACAGAGGCAAACCCACCCACACACGCACACACACACACACACACACTTACGTTGGGTTGCAGTAATCTCCTTATAGCATCAACCAGGCTGGCTCTGTACTGGTCGAGAAACAAACTGGGAGGGAGAGGGAGAGGCAGGTTAGAATGCATTCTTATGATAGCAGCTCCAGATAAAGCAGCAGGCTATTTGTTTCCTTTTGTTCACGAATAAATCCACCAACAGGAAGAAGGGGAAAAAAAACAATTTGCATGAGTAAGATGCTCTTCCTTTTTGTTTACGTTTGAGTTTCCATGTGTATTCACCTCAGTCTGTGTCGAGGCATTGAGAGGAATGCAGAACATCAGAAAATCCAACGGGCACAGATACCATCGGAAACAGTAAACACACACGTGTGTGTGTGCGCGCTGACACACACACACTATTACGAGGCACTTCAAAGTAGAGCAAAAGCACCTTGAATTTGTGGAATTAATACCTGGAGTGTGCACTCTGAAGTTAATAAGAAGATATAAGGACAAAAACAACAAACAAAGGAAAAATAAATCGGAAATGAAGGAATAATTAACTGGCTCGATTGTACATTAAACACAAGCGTACTGTAACATGCATGTGTCTGTGGGACAGACTGTGTCGATGTGAATTAGAGTATTTGTGCTTGCATGTTTTCTTTACAATATATGCAACTTCACAAACAAAATGATTAGCACCACCAAAGAGTCATTTTAGGACTACGAACATTTCTGAGAATATCGGCGGGCAAAAGAGAAATGTTAGTTATATATTGACAAAAACATGTTTATATGGTGACTCATGACAATCAGCTCCTTGAAGCTTGTTCAAACTCTGATATAAATATTGTCACCCTAATTAGGTTACAAATGTGTTCTTTCTCCGTACATAGTGAACAAGTTTACATAACGGTGAGTTTTAGATGGGATGGAGATAATACAACGCACTCACACACACACGCACACACACACACACACACACACACACACGCCCACATCAACTCCAATCATTCTAAACAAAGTAACACCTGTCTCTATTTCCACAAAGACAAATTTCAATCCATTATGCAAGTAAGTAGAGCGGTGTGCGTGTGTGTTTGTGTGTACCTATTATCGCAGATGAGAGTGGAGTAATTTGACTAAAATGGAACAATACAGCGCAGATTTTACATAATCCCGCACATCCGTCCAACTGGCCTGCGGAGTGACAATCTGGACGTAACTTTCCAATCACAGCCTCTGACCTGTCCTCATGCAAAATCCTCTGATCCCAGAGAGGAATGAGAGGTGCACGTCAGAGAATGCCCCTCTCTGCAGCTCTGCCTACATCTACACAAAAGAAAGGCCTTAGCAACACAAGCTCTCACCGAAGCCAGGATGTGTGAACGTCTGTGAGAAGTTTGTTATTCTTCTAAGGTTAGACAGAGGTGCAAAAGTGTATTTGACTTGGAAGGTGAGAGGTTTGTGTTTGGTTTATTTTGCCACCGATATGAGTTCACGGGAAAAGCGAGTGGTGAGGAAAAATAGGAAGTGAGCTACGTTGGGTGGGAGGCAACAGCTGAAAACACACACACACACACACACACACACACACACACACACACACACACACACACACTGAGGGCAAGGGAAGGACATCATGTCATTAAGAGGGCAAACAAAAAAAAGAGCCAGGGTCGTTGCTGATGAAAACTTTTCCATCTACAGCTACTGACACTATAACATTGTGACAAATCAAGCCACAAATATTACATAAAGTAAACATAACAACAAATACCCATTAATGAAAGACATGTACTACGTCAGAGAAAATGTAAAGTTTAAGATTATTACAGGGGGCAAGACTTCGAAATTTGAACAAACACAGGGGAAATAAATGTTCTGGAATACAGACAACATGGAACCCAAAGAATTTGTAAAATTCACCCATGCAGAGGCCAAGACAATAAAGAATCTGAAAAATGATTTAAGATATAAAGAGAAAGAACATCACCACTGCTATGAAGCTGGGCCTCATTAGGTTGCATACCAAATGGCAGTATTTGCCTCCCGATCATATAGTGTATCTGCCCATCTTATATCGCTGTTCGTTAATTATTATCTCTGCCTGGAGAACCATGTGAAAGCTCATGGCGTCAGTGAGTGAGCGTGAAACTCTGTGTCTGTCCAAGGACAACCTCGCAACCTGCTGCAGCAAACCGCACAGTATTTTAGATGCCCAGATGTGCCGGCATGCTGAAGGACCTCTTGTGGTTGCCGTGACTTACACTTCTCAAAACATATTGTTGCTGCTCTGCGGCCAGAGACCCAGCTGGGGAAGACCAGAGTGTATGTTTATGGGGAAAACAGTTTGCTCACTTTTGTTGTTTTGGATCAGCTAACAGCTAACGGGTCACATAACTACACACACAGCTGACGGCATTGCAACAGATCAGATTCTGTCAAAATAAATGCTTCAAGTTGCGGTTGCCACTGTGAAAGATTACAATTTTGAAACTATTCAGTTTAATGTGTCAGTTTTACACTGACACATTAAATAATTATGCCTTTTTGGATATTTTAGGGTTCTGTTAGTTACAAGTGGTAGTGTTGATTGCCTTTGACTTCTTTTACAATTGACAAATGGTGCTAAATCACATAAATTTACTTTTCTATTATCTTTATTTAACAGATTATTTACTAAATCTGTTTAATTTACTTTAAACACATAATACAATGTAATGAAAAGTGATGTTCTTGTGGGACTTTGCCACTTCAGAGAAATGTCTCTTAGTCTATTACCATGTTGGCTGGGAGTCACAGTTAAATAATGCCAGTGTAATAATCATATTATTATAATAATAACCTCCTTTAAGGTCGTCTCTGATGCCTCCAGACTGTCAGAGACCTATTGTCTCACGCTGCGCCCCCGCCTGACCCAGAACATCCCCGCGAACTCAAAATTGACTGGAGGTCAAAGGTAACAAAACGGGCATGTGTGTGTGTGTGTGTGTGTGTGTGAGGGCGTTGCTGCTATATTTGTCTGCTTACACACGTATGTGAACATGCAGGATGTTGGTGGAGGTCAAGGCTGCAAGGGTGAGCCCATGGAAACACATGACATCATCTATTAAGCATTATTTTTTTCCCAAGTGGAGAATTAAGGGTTAATATGCAAGTTTTTTATTTCTATGCATTACTAGGATTTTCAAATGTATTACCGCAGAATTTATTTGAGGTTTTGCGACACTCGCATACTTATATCATATATTAGTTCATTTCAGGACTTAGGTGTCTGTTTTATATCCAAAATGATCCAAACAAAAACATGCGAGGCGGTATTTGGTATAAAAATTCAGAGCTGATTTTGACAAAACTTCCTCCTGAATGTCAACATTTTAAACGACAACCTTGCCACTATTAGTCAGTAAGTAACAGCCCTTTCAGTATGATTTCAGTTTTCTGTCAATTTTTGTTGAAGTTTATTTTTGTAATTTTATATTATTTAATCCCAGTCCATCCAAGAAACTCTTACTAGATGTAATGTCATGCGGGGGAAACAAGAATAAGCCACTTAAGATTGGAGAAGAAACCGTGTGACTGTGTAAACAAAAAGAAACAACACAACACAAACAATGCAGTGTGTTAACCTATATCCTCTTAAAAACTCTGTTAATACCAAAACTATCATGCAGCACAACGCTGGTTTCCCTCTTTCATCCTATTAAGCAGTACAAAAGGATGTTTGTGTGGAGCTGAAAGTCATTCTTGGAAAGCGACTTACACTTTTCTTGGCTAAGAGACTTAGTGTGCCTCGAAGAATAACTTTGGACATCTCTGTGTTTTTGTTCATATTTGCATATATTGCATAACAGAAAAAAACAAACAAGAAATGCAATAAATCATGTATTAACCAAAATTACAATAATTTAAATGACTTAATGCAATAATCTGTTTGACAGTACAATAATGAATTTGTATCAGTCAGTGATATTGACTTACAGAATCTAATGAAGCCTTAACCTTGACTTAAGATCTTCCAGAATTGACATATTCTGATCAATAATGCAAATGAATGGCAAAAGCCCAAAAGAGGGTGAGGATGTTTTTGTGTAGTAAATTTAACATAAATCATAAATGATAAAAAAAAACAACGTTTCTTGATCATGACCTGCAGCACCCGCTTTATGTATTGTCTCATCGTCACCACATATGCTATTGTGCTAAGTCATCACATGGAGATTTCAGCAGTGATGTGTTTGTGTGTAGAGTACCAGTAATGCTCCATCCAGTTAACTGACAGTCAGCTCTTAAGGGAACCACTAAAAAGGTGTCCGTCAAAAGTGTACGTGTGGATTTATGCAAATGACATAGATACAGTGCAAAAAATAGATCAAATGCACACACGCACAAACTAACACACACATAAACAGGGCTTTATCTCAGAGCCCACACATGGACAGCTTTTGGAGAAAGCAGACATGCCAACATCTCAGCCAAGGATCCTCTGCCACACACATGCCCAGTGCAGGAATCCCTCTCTGCCTGAATCTCTCTCGCACGCACACGCACACACACACACGCACGCACGCACGCACGCACGCACGCACGCACGCACGCACACACACACACACACACACACACACACACACACACACACAAGAAGAGGCACACAACACTCACTACTGTTTGTCTTTCTCTCTGTAAATCACTTACATTTTGACTGTCATGACTCCTAAATGTACTAGTTAAAAATCCCTTCTACTCTCATTTAACATTCTAGTCAAGGAATGTGCCAACAATGTTTGTTTCAAAGGTTTCACTGCTGGACACAGGGATTCCCCTAAATGTCCATTCTCAGGGTCTGTGCACTGGAGGTTTTTAAGTTCCCACAAATTAAATTAAATTAAATTAAAGTTGAATACTGGATCACGATTGGCTCTAAAGTAGATGTGACGTCACAAAATCCTGTTCCTACGTAAAAGTGTACAACTAAGAAGGAAACTTTCTCTCCTTCAGCAGATGAATGTGACAGCAGCCCAGCCCAGCTCTACTGCGTTCCTCACGACTCCTTTTGTAGGTTCATGTGTCTTAATCTCTACTTGCAAAGCTAAAGGAAGAGAGCAGGAAGAACAAGAAGTGTATTTCAATAGTAAAATTATATATTTACAGAATGTGGGTGATTTTCTGTACCACTCAAGAGTCAACAGTTATTCTTTTTAATAATACTCTTCAAGGATAGGCAGGATATTCAAAGAAGTTAGTACGTAATGGACCGCTGATAGACAACCTTCCACCAAACTCTTCTCCTTTCCTTGCCCCCCCCCCCCTCTTCTCTTCTGCCCCCCTCGCTTCTCAGCGGTAGTTCCGCTGCTGCCGGAGGGAGCTATAATTAATCGGAGTGGAAGCCGCGTTGTTGACCTTTTCGCAGGTGATCATCGCCACGATGCGCCCAGTAATCGGTCAGCCATCACTCTTCAACCATCACCACTGCAATTATCGCACTGTCACTCACTCGCTCGCATACACGAGCAGAAAAGATGGCACCACAGAGAAAGAAAAACATCTTGCAGAACACCCGCCGCACAGACCCGTGACTAAAGCATGCATCTGCTGAGAAGAACCTGCGATATCAAAAATTCACATGCAATGCACTCCGTTGTCACACTGTCTGCTTCTGTCTATCGCACACACATGTGCATACACACTAGTCCGCTGTAAAGTATCCTCTATTAGCTGCCGGCTCTCTTTCTCTCTCTGGGTGCTGTACCTGACTATTACCTGTAATGACCGTGACATTACAATAATGATAACGGCGTTTGCTAATGCTGCACTTAGAACACATGCACACACTTGTGCAGATAGATATACACACACACACACACACACACACACACACACACACACACACTGTACACAAGCTAAATTTGTTCAGTGTTTGTGAAGCTGGAAAATAGTCAAGTACTTTCACTTCAACCAACAGCATGTACATCTACTCATTGTGTGTGTGTGTGTGTGTGTGTGTGTGTGTGTGTGTGTGTGTGTGTGTGTGTGTGCATATGTGTATGTCAGTGTGCAGGCGCGGTGGTGAACGGATGTAAATGCTATAAGCATCTCAGGGTGGATCTCATCTATCCCTGGTACCTCACCACTCTTTGAACCGCCTCAGTGAGCTCCACCAGGAAGTAGGGTAAGGTTCCTCAAAGTGTTGCTTTCAGTGTCCGACAATATCAGGAAAGGTCAGCAGCTCTCCTCTTCTGCTAAAACACTCACACATAGTCCCTCTTTATGATCTGCGTGAACTCCTCCCACACCCTGTGGCCTAGCTATCTGTCTGCTGATTTTAAGGTCTACTGCATGTGTCACCCTCCTAAAAGTTTCTACATTACTGCCCACCTGAGCATTGGAGTACCCCCAGCAGGACCCCGAGATGCACTGAATCACAGCTAAAAATTTTAGCTATCATAACTCACTTGTATTGGAGCACAGGACTAGCCTGGTGGGTTGGCACACCTTCAGTTTTTCTTTAAATGCTAATAATTCACATTTTTTTTAAATACTAACATCCTACATTCCTGTCAATATGTATGGTAAAGAGTACATAACAGAGCATTTTTGATTTTTCTTTTTTCTCTCTCTCTATTAGATACTGCAGGTGTGTACCGACTGGGACCAGGATGCAGTAAACGCAATGAGCGGGGTGTACTTACCCTTTTATTTTGCAGATCAGTGTGCATGTCTGTGTGTCTGTGTGTGTAAACAAGTCAAGGTATCACAATCCCTCCTCTTTGGTTGATTTGCTACAAAGAAAAGTAGGGAATCACAGAGCAATGCAAACTCTCAATTGCTCTCACATCATCATTCGTTCTATTCTTCATGTTTTTTCCAAGGATGTCACTGTGCAGGGTACACTAAAAACCATGAAGCGGTTTACCTCACACAGCACAATTGAGTGATAAAAAGATGTTATTCTCAATTGGCCACGACATCTACATTTCAATGAACGATAGGCTAATTGTTATGTTTATGTTGCTCTATCTCTCCATTTCCATCTCCATTTCTACTCCTCCCTCCATCCGCCCTCAACTCTTTCTTTATCTTACTGTGTCTCCTTCCTTGTCAAGGCGCAATTATTTGCAATTTGCCTAAGTCATCCATTTGCTGGGACACCAAGCATGAAAACGAGGCAATTTGGTGTAAAATGGAGGCAGACGGGCATCTGAGCATGTATGTATGTGTGTGTATGTGTATGTGTATGTGTGTGTGTGTGTGTGTGTGTGTGTGTGTGTGTGTGTGTGTGTGTGTGTGTGTGTGTGTGTGTGGGGACAAGGCAGGGGAAGGTCCAGGCGCTGGTGGGGGGCCATGCAAGAACTGTCACACAAAAGTGAAAATGAATGGCATTAAAGCGCACAGATTAATCTGTGTGTGTGTGTGTGTGTGTGTGTGTGTGTGTGTGTGTGTGTGTGCGTGTGAACCTACCAGTCTGCACACATGACAATGTCAAAGTGACCCTCTAGTGCCGAAATGTCTGACTCAGAGTCCCACCTCACCACCCTGTAAGCACACACATAAAACAGAAACCAAAGTTTAGTGTTTGCAGACTGAGGAAAGTCAGTGTTCATGAAAATGCACAGCGAGCAAACAGCAGTTTGTCGTTGACCGCTTCTTTTCCCTCTTTTCAACACTTTGAGTTCCCTTACACCCACTGTTCTTCTGCTTCAGTAGAGACTTGGAGAAAGTGTCAGGAAGGGACGACATGTCATCTGTGAGGTAAAGAGAAGGAGCTTCTAACATGACACTTGACATTTATACCATGTGAACACACACACACACACACACACACACACACACACACACACACACACACACACACAGAGAGAGAAGAACATACATGTTGCTATTCAACATCCCCACTGTCCTCTCTCCTCCTTTTTAGAATCTCATCGGTTGAGCAGATTTACGATATAAATATAATGATTAAGAATACAAAAAGACAACAAATGCTTTGCACATTACTAAACAACATATACAACCCTATATACACTAAGAAATATTTTTTATATATATATATATAAAATGTGTATGTTAATATATAACATGTGCTATCTTGAATTGGGAATAGTAAGAACCATAAAGATCTCTTTTTTTCCTTGAAGGAGCTCATGCTTTCTCTTCCCTCAAGCTCTGATATGATTTGTTACTTCTATGGCAACGTCAGTTTTTTGCGCAGTAAAATATGACATTGTAGTTTGTCGTTTTGGTGGGGAGTGAGTCAAATTCTAGCCTTTTGCGCAGGAAGTGGTGCTCTGTTTCTACGTCGTGTGGATGGCAGAACAGGCAGTCTGTCTTATCTCTGGGTTGCCAGGTTTGTTTGTGTCCACCAGTCTCAATGGCCAGATGGTTGTTTGTATTCCATTAATGTCCTTCTCAGTTACTGGTCACTCGCGAGGCTCAATCTGCCGCTTGGTAATTTCTGTTCAGTGCTAAACAGCACTAAAGTTAACTTTTTGTAGGAGATTACCAGTGGCTAATGTGGTTTTCGTTGGATGTAATTTGATTGTTCCAGATACTGTGAGGGTGGTGCTAACGCTGCGTTGCCAGCGTCCCCCTCCATCTCTTTTTCCACACCATTTTCCTTCTCTCTCTCAGACTGTTAGGCAGAGTGGGGGATTATTAATTAGGCATTATTAACACCCAGTAAACAAAACATTAGGCCCCGCTAGAAACACAATCTCAATTCACGGCAGGAGGTCCCTATACGCGCACACTCATACGCATGCATGTGCTTACACCATCACGCGACATGCCCCTCCCTCTCCCTCCCCTAGTCCAATCGCATCGTGCCCTTTGCCCTCTCTTGCGGTGCGGCAATGACAGCAGGCATAATCTGAAAAGAAAACAATCAAAGTAATGTAGCCTAATTATACCTTTACTTTTTCACTCCATTGTCCACTCATGTAAATATGCGCAGGAGGGAGAAACGAAGGGAGAGAGAGGACGAGGGAAGAGGTAGGGGAGCAAAACAGTCAGTCAATGATAAAATACCTTTTTTTGAGGCCGCAACAACAATTAGATACGTTTTAGCCCGTCCTTGAATATGAAGCGTGTGTGTGGGTGCAGGTAGTGGAAAGTCCTCTTAATGGTCTCTTGATCTCTATCAGAGGGAATCATTTTGCTCGGATGCACATATATGTACACGAACACACACACACACACACACACACACACACACACACACACACATACTCGCACACAGTCACATCCTACATGAAGAATGGATATTACAGGATAAGCTTGATCTTTTGTTGTTCAAAATTAAAGACAGAAAAATGAAAAAAAATATAAAAATTACAATCTTTTAAGATAATAATCTGATTTTATTGTTTTATAATTTAGTGATTTATAGAATTCATACAAGAGATTTGTTTAATACAATGGTTTAAGGTATAAAGATGTGTTGGTCCAAAACATATAGCAGCATATATGTGAAAATGTCAGCCACTAGTTAGGTCAAATACTGTAGCGGACATGACATGTTAGGTTGATGAATAGGTTAAGGTATCCAACATTGAAAACTAAAACATGTTAAGAAAGACAAAGAGCCAAGAAAATAGTCTCACCTGGCAGATACCTGTGTTGACCCAAACTTTCCAGCTTGCCTGTTTCTTTCGGCCAGCCCTCGAACATCTGACGCACCGCGGTCAAGGATTCATCAAAGACACACACATTACATCCTCAACTGTATCGTAGTGCATGAAGATCTTAAACTCTATGAAATAAAGGTTATCTCTATTTGCATACAGAACACATGGCCAAAGATGTTTACAGGAGAACAAAATCTTCGTTAGAATTTACTGAATCCTTGCAAATGGGCCTCAAGTGGACTTAATACAAAAATAAAACCATCTCTGAAACCACGCCCAATCGCGGCTGAGGGTTGAGAACATATGTAAAGTATAAACATGTTGTCCATCTCACTGTTGCGCACTACTTTTGCAGAATTTAAACATGATACTCAATGGGCAGAGCATGGAGACTCCCGCTGGCCGAGCGTGCTAACTTCCCGTTTAGCCCAATGCTAACTTGAATGAGGACAACATAATCATATCTTGCGGCTCTTCTAGGCTTTCCAAATGTTATCGGACCAAATCGATCAAATTCTGATAATGAAACAAGTCATTTCGGGGGGTAATTTGTCCACCTTTTTAACTGCCACAACAGCAGCGACAGAGTGCCTGCGACGCAGCCACAAGTTTAACTGGAACACGCATGCAGCATGCACTCATCCATCACCTCGAATGACAGACAAACAGAGAGGAGACAGACAGGGCCGGACAGCTGGTAAAAAAAAAAATGTATGGATTTGTTGACGGTCCACCTGCCATGATGTATCCAGGTTGCCAGATGGCCAGTACACCACTGCTAGCTGGCAAACTGTGTGGTAAGTAAGTGGCGTAACTCTCGATTGAGCAGAAGAACCACAGATGCTGTGTGCTCTAGTTTTCATATGGTGCAAAGGGAGGCGTTATGCTAAGGACCAGTGGCTCATCGAGCCATGATTTCAGGTCTGCCCAAAAAAAAATCCCAAACACAAAAGTTGAATGGTCTAACTCCACAATTCAATATGATATATTTCAGTCTTTTCCCATGTATTCAGCAATTCACTTTTAAAGGGTTTAGAAACAAATCTCAGACTTTGCCTTACCTGGACTTTAAGGTTTTTGGAGTGACGTGTGTCATGTTGCAGAAGAGATCCATCAAGACCCTTTTTTATTGAAAAACACATATGGTAGACACCCACATATAGACAGCATGAGTGAGCAGAGATGATCTTCTGGGATAGAGAGCCAGCCTGCAGAAGCAGATCACAGCAGCCTCTAGCTGGATCAATGGGAAAGCTTTTAACCACAGTCACACAAACTCACACTGTCCCTCTCGCGCACAAAGGCAGGGCGATTGATGTCAAGTTGTCTAGTAATACACTGGCTTGTGGAGTTGCAAAGCAATTCAATTAGGATTTCCTTGTCTTTAAAGCCTGCAAAGAGCTGAGACAAATCCAATCGACAAAGACGGAGAGTGAGAGAGCAGGAATGGGTGATAAGTTGATAGATGGATTGATAGCTGGAGAGCTGATCCAAAACCAAAGAGGCCTCCCAGACGCACTGTAATATGTAGGTTAGCACACATGTATATACAGGTGCACCTACACAAGCATAAGCACACAGCACACACACACACACACACACACACACACACACACACACACACACACACACACACCCACACACACACACCCATGCTGGACACCTGTGCATCAGTGTATTATGCATAGGGATGACAGGGCGAAGAGCAGGGCAGCTTACAGTAATCTCATCACCAGCACACCATTGGGGGAGAGGTCAGCGCATGCACCAACACACAAGAAGAAATAAAGAGGAAAAAGTGAAAGAAAGAGAGAGAGAGAGAGAGAGAGAGAGAGAGAGAGAGAGAGAGAGAGAGAGAGAGAGAGAGAGAGAGAGAGTGATTTGAGTACTATTGAACATTAAAGTGGAGGAATATTTGCTCCCATCACTTGAAGTAGACATGCATCAATCATTCTTAATGGAACATTTCAATTGATTTTCAACATAAGTATTGAAGGTCAGCAGAGTGTCTCCTCTGCATGGTGTGTGTGTGTGTGTGTGTGTGTGTGTGTGTGTGTGTGTGTGTGTGTGTGTGTGTGTGTGTGTGTGTGTGTGTGTGTTTCTGCAATAGAAATGAGGTCAACAAGTTCTAAGGAAGGGGGAAATCTATTCACTGCATATATCAAAATGTCGTCTATTCACAACTTCCCCTCCCGTTTATCTTCTCATCTATTTCACTGTGTAAAACTGAGCCATATCACAACCCACTATCTCTTTCTATTGTAACACTGGTAACACAATCAGGGCATGCGAGACAAACAGTGGCCATTAGCACAAGGCTAAGACCAACGGCTTCCTCAGCGGGAGGAAATGCCAAAGAGTGTCTGCAGTATGGGACAATTTGGCCGAGCCCAGAACAAATTATTGTTGTCTTTCTCAACCCTGCCTCTCTCTCTCTCTCTCTCTCTCTCTCTCTCTCTCTCTTTCTGTGTGTGTTCGATCCATACTCACTATGATTTCACTTACAATTCTCTCTATGTATTTGTTCTGTGAAACAAAGCAGTCGGTCAATGGTGTATTGTTTGTGTGGCCAAGTGTGTGTGTGTGTGTGTGTGTGTGTGTGTGTGTGTGTGTGTGTGTGTGTGTGTGTGTGTGTGTGTGTGTGTGTGTGTGTGTGTGTTGTACAGGCTCCATAATGTTATTGTTTGGGTCTTATTGTGATCAGTAAAGGAGCATTGTAGCCAGATGAGACAGAGATATTGTCAGCACAGCTAAATATGGAAGTGCCATGTCGGTCAATGGGGAAGAAATGTGTATTTATATTTCCTGCTTCTATGAAACCTCTGTAGCTAGTTTATTATTATTTGTTTTCTTCTCTTGTCCGTTAAGTTATCGAGTGAATAAAGCCAGATCTGGGCGGATGGGAGAAAAAGGACAAGAATGATGAAAGAAGATGGGACGAAAAAGAGAGGAAAAACAAGAGGCTAAAAAGGGATCAGACAGGGAGAGGTGTAAAATGGGTAGAGAAGAAGAGAAAGATGGTTTGCAAGCTGACAGAGTTGATCAATAACCCATTCAAAGAACAAATGTTGGCACACAAAAAAAAAAATCTCACCTAAAGATTTGTCCTAAAAACTTAATTATAGGCCTAAACCTTAACCACACAAAACATTTCAAACAAACCTTGATTGTTCCTGATTTTAAAACACTCATCAAGCCCTAACCCTAGCCTTAGCATTAGATGAAGTCTCAAACTAAATCTGACAGGATGGCAATTACTGTGCTCTTAAGATGGCATTGTGGGCAGCTAGGATTGGTAGATGCCATGTTGAGCGCTGGCGCTGGGTATTTGTCACTGTGGGTGCCCCATCTGCTGCTTCTGCCTGAAGATAAAAGAAGTGGACGGCTATTCTTCCTTCACTCCAAACCAATCTCTGATTCCAAGGCTGAAACACCAAGGTTACAGCACACTGTCGACTTTGTGTTTATGATACCGCCTACAACAGACACTATACAGCAGGGCAACTGAAAAAAAAAAACAGATCACCTAAGCAATTAATCTTGATCAAACATGGAAGAGATTAAAATACATGCAGAATTGATTAGCAATAATAATATATTACAAGATGTTCAATAGACGATAACAGCTGGCACAATGATTTATGACTGATTAAGCACT
The DNA here is from genome assembly GCF_023349555.1 of Cebidichthys violaceus. NCBI lineage: Eukaryota > Metazoa > Chordata > Actinopteri > Perciformes > Stichaeidae > Cebidichthys > Cebidichthys violaceus. The sequence continues at coordinate 147,049 of NW_027176315.1, read as the reverse complement.
ACTATTAAAACTTGTGATTCAAATGATTTCATTGGTGTATATATACATACAGTTGTCTGATCAGTAGCTACACCTAGCTTAAAACTAGTCTAATAGTGAGTCCTGCAATAAATCTTAACTTTATCGAGGTTAAAATATTTAGTTTATGTTGAAACTGGAGGATGTAGTTTGTGGCACACGTGGCAGTGTTTCCACATCTGTGATTTTTAAATTTCACATATTAAATGTAATAAACGTGCGTTTCAGTCAATGTATCACATGTTAAATCCTGTTTCACGTGTCATACTAGATGTGAGATTGTTGTCCTTCACTTTCGCACAAAATTGATGTTTTAACTTTTGTAATCTATATCGTGTAAATTGACCATGTTACATGTGTTCACATCGCATGCCTCTATGTGTACATTCACATGTGATTTTTACGCACGGGAATGCACAGAAAAAAACCCAACACATTTTCTAACTGAAACCCCAATAACACAAAAAAAAAAAAAGACAAAAGTTTCCACATAAATAAATCCACATGAATGCATATAAATAAGTGTGAGCTGGAGGAACGAGGCAGAGAAAGAGAGATGGACAAAAAGAGAAGGAGAGAAGACGATGAAAGGATACTCTGAATGGACTTCTCGTTCCCATCTGATAGCAGAACTTCCCTCACGTCAGCACAAATGGCAACCTGAGAGACAGAGAGACAGGAAAGAGAAATGACACAACACAGAACAAAAGAACAAAACCAAAAGCACCCTTAGATGAAGCAAACATCTGAACACACACACACACACACACACACACACACACGCACAATAATGACATAACCATATCTACAAAGCTTCACTCTTGGCAGCCCAGCCCGTCGCACTCTCTCTCTCTCTCTCTCTCTCTCTCTCTATTGCTCCCTCTCCTCCCTGCCATTTCCCTCTCTATCTTCACCCCATTTTTATGTCTGCATTATTTTAATCATTCAATCAAATCAGTCAATACTTTTATCATTGTGGCTAGCGGTGGGGGCTGCTATCTTGCTATCACTCTGTTCAGTAATTGCATTGTGACAGGGGATGATGGCAAGCGCAGAGCCTTTTCATTTGACGCTGGGTGTTTATCGGGCCGAGCCATCACTCCGTTCGCCGCTGTCACTCTGCACTCGGCTCGCCGGGCCTGCCTGATGCCCTTCATATAACTTTGCGGTGCAGACTGTGAGAGACGAAGAAAAAGAGAGGGAGAGGGAGCGAGACGGGGGAATGGATAGAAAGCTTTGTGCTCCGCTGTGTGAGGGAGATATAGATAGAGAGGTGTGTGCTTTAGTATAACCTCATCATTTCACATTCTCTTTTCTTTGCAGATGCCTTTTTTATATCAGAAAGTGTGTGTCAGGCTGTCAATTTCTGTTAAGGAGTGTGTGTGTGTGTGTGTGTGTGTGTGTGTGTGTGTGTGTGTGTGTGTGTGTGTGTGTGTATATGCCCATGGGTGAGTGTAAGTGCAAGTGGCTATTGTGTTGGTATGCACAAATCCTGTATGGCTGATTCAATGTAATCTTGACTCGTCTGGCGTATGGAAAATACATGATGTAGCATATCAAGTGTATGGAAATTTCCAAACAGAACACACACACACACATGCTTTGGCATACATGAACTCACACAGACACACACACACACACACACACATGTTAAGGCGCTGCAGGGTGTGTGAGGGGGTCACTGAATGCTGTGCGTCCCACCATCTGCTCAAATGGAGGAAGGGACCTCCAGGCTGAACCCGAGCATCCAGCTGAAAGATCAGGAGCCGAATGTTGCAACAACCCTCCACCCTGCAACACCACTACACATACATGCAGAGTCAGGCTCTGTCACATGCTCACAAACCTCTTAATCTAAACAGATGTTATCAAAAATGTCGAACTCTGTGTGTGCCGCTGTGAAGTACATAATGCGATATCAAGCTAAAAAGCATAACTCTTGAGTCAAGCGCGACCAGGATCGTTCCTTAACTTCAGCCAAATGTTCATTATTGTAACAATGACGACGAATCTCTCATAACCTGAGCGAAGCCGTGTTTTAAAATCCAAACCACGGTGTTTCCGAGTGATTATCACCTGACCGTGCCTTTAAGGAAGGGGGTGAATGAATGACAAAGAGCCGTGTGGAAGGGAGGGAGGATACTCAACAATTACAGGAATAATTAATGAACTGCTCACTCGCCCGTCAGAGAGGAACAGTTGAATGTGGTGTCAGTGACGGATGACGGAGGGATGAGGAGAAGGAGAGGTGTGAAGGAAGGATTCCATCTCAAGCCACCAATGTCAAAACATGGTGTATTGACTGCCAAGAGATAAAAAAACAGGCTTTCTCCCTCTCACACTCTCTCTCACACACACACACACACACACACACACACTCACACACACACGACACAGAATGGCATCCAACAGATCGATGGGACACTGACGCCTGCTATGTGGAGGGGCCCTTAAGACCCTGGCTAATAAACCCTATGGCTCACCGACTGAGGTATATTGGAGTGTGTCAGTGTGCGTGTGTGTGTGTGTGTGTGTGTGTTGTGTCAATACAGCTTTCAAGACCCAAGCTAGGAGAAACTACTCAGGTGGTCTGATGATTGTGTTCTCGTAAAAATAACGAGAGAGCATATTATAGTCATTATATCGGATAGAAAAATTCTGTTAATCAAAAAAAAACTGCCTTCACATCTGAACTTGGTACTGTTTTATCTAAAATATCTAAAATATAAAATGACAGTGTTGCAGTATTTACAGTGTGTTACGTTCAAAATTACAATTTTCCATTAATCCAACCAAACAAGTTGTGTGATTCTCTCGTCATACAGTCATATGTGGGAGATTCATTATGCAAATCCCGTCTATAGCCTGACACTGAAAGAAAATTGGAGCATATTGACAAAGTATTTTATCGTACCATCGAGTCTACATTAATGACATCTGAAGTTGCTAGCTGAAGGTTTCTCTTAAGAGAAGTAACAATGCTGCTCAGAGCCGTTGTTAGAAAAGGCGTGGCTCACCTTATATGGTTAATGTGTCATGAATGAGCTTAGTTGAGTCTGTGTTGCTCAATTCAACATGAAACACAATAGCAAAAGGTACAAATACTGTTGCCATATTAAACAATTAAGGAATGAGTTTGACCAATATAATTCAAAAGGGAAAGCTAATTAAACCTAATTGACAAAACAAAACAAAACAAAAACTATAAGCTTACACGCTGTAATAAATGAAATGTGTGAATGTGACATGAAGAGTCACAGTCTGCAGGGACAGAAACTTAGCTTTGTGTTGATTGGCATGGATATGTGTCCCAGTTCATAATCATTTAATCATCTTTCAATGGTGCAATTCATCTGAAATTCCAACTCCAGAGTAATCAAGTAATGGACATTATGCAGTTTCTGTTATTTCTTATGTAACAAACTCGTCCGTCACCAGAACACCATTGCATATGAAACAAGGCACCATTAACTTACTTTCACTTTAAATAATGCGTTTAAAGGCTCACGGTTGTTAGAATCTCAAGGCAGAATATTGTTCATAGATTTAAGAGATGTTTGAAGCACTAATAGAAGTTGTAAAATAACTCTTAGACCACAAACTTGGGAGGCTTACTATGGATACACTCTGGAGTTATTGAACAAGTAGGGGGCTGAAGATGTTCTGTGAATTTGGTGGTAAAAACTGAAGAGATGACATGTGACCTACTGTTCATTTAATGAGGGTAAAGAATGTGCATGCACACATTTGTGAAGGTACAAAAACACACAAGAAGTGCATGATAAATGAATAGGTATGGATACTGTTTGCCCATGCTGTTTGTGTATTGATTGGTGGGGGTCAATTTCATTATGGAAGCCAAGCCACCTCTCCCGCAGATATCTGTGTATCTGTGTGTGTGTGTGTGTGTGTGTGTGTGTGTGTGTGTGTGTGTGTGTGTGTGTGTGTGAGACTTACCATGAGCCCAGCAAGACAAGTCATACCTCCTCCTAACTCACACACTGCACCCCTGAGAGACAGAGAGGGAGAGAGTGAAGAGTGGGAGTGAGATTCACCTTGCTGAGCCAAACCTAGCAGTTTAGCACTAACACTCACACACACACACACACACACACACACACACACACACACACACACACACACACACACACACACGCATGCTATCATACAAACACAGGCACTTACACACACAGTAAACACAGCGGGGCAAGAAATATCAATTCAACCATCAACCTGAAAGCTGAATACTGAACATTGAGAAGTGCAAGCTCAATCAGCGGGAATCTGAGAAAACACACACACACACACACACACACAGTCCTGTAGCTTGCATGCTCAATCAACCCCTCTCTCCATCCTCTTCCTCCTTTCATCTCCCCTTCCCCTCCATCTCTGCCCCTGTCCTCTTTCATCCCTCTCTGCCTCTCTCCCTCTCTTGCTGACCTTCACTACGCTGCTCTGATCAATACCCCTCTCTTCCTCGCCTCCCGCCTCTTGAATGTTAAAGCAGGAAATCAAAGGGCGACGTTCCACCTTGAGTGGAAATCAAAGGTGCCTGGGTGCTTTTCAGCCCCGTGCCGCAGGGCAGGCCAGTGCTCAGCAGAGGAGAGCAGGCGAAAGAGCAACACAGGACAACACAGCGTGGCAGGAAAAGGTACAGAATGACACAAGTACCCGGCGTTTACAACGGGTCCCAGTCAGATCTGCAATAAATCAGAGGGATCCAACACTGCTCCACCATCTGTTCTTACTACAAATGCAATACTTTCAATAAGTTTGTGCAGGAAGACTAGCGGCCCTGTTATTGAATTGTATCATGAAGCGATTTCCTGTCATGCAGCAGTTTCTTTTTGTGAAATCAAACTGGGTAGAAAGCCTTCTATTACATGCTGCCAAACATCTTTTTGATTGTCTCATTTGTTTACAATCCCAATATGTTTCAATATTCAAGCAGGTAAATATCTGATTGAATTCTGATGGTGAAACTGTCAAAGAAAAATTCCAAACTCCCAACAGTCAGAATTAGAATAGCAATGCTAAAAGGCTTGCTTAACATAAACACAACTTCAAAAAAACCAATGCAGATTGTGATCTGTGTCCTCGCTTCTTGGAGCGAGTGGATGTAAGGGGAGGAATCACTCACTTGAACATGTGACGTTTCTGCAGACAGTAATGAGCCATCACCTCTTCAGACGGCCACACACCTAAATCAGAGAGAGACCAAGGGAGAGTTAGAGACTCACTTACCAACTGATGGTTATCCATTTCGGCGACAGATCTTTATTTGCAGGCATTTATAGCATCACTGATGTGACAAAGTGCTTTGATTCCAGTGTCTCAACATCAAAACACCTTAATATTGATATAAAAACAATGAGTGTTCACTGAAACGTAATTGGATGTATTGTTTTTTTTCCAGTCTGTGTTCATTTGCTTCTCTTGTGGTTTCCACCTTGCCTGTGATCCAAGGCTTCTCTGTCTGTTTGTCTGTCGGTCCGTCTGTCTATCCTAAATCCTTGCAACACACTCTCTCATTGGGCACAGTGTATGCAAGTGTGTGTGTGTGTGTGTGTGTGTGTGTGTGTGTGTGTGACAGGGGGTCCGGTGGGTGATAATCACAGCGAGCAGGCCTGTCTGGCTTATCACCTACTGTCAGCCCTTCTCCTTCTACCGTGCATGTAACACACACTAACGCACACACACTTGCATACTTGGTGCTATTTTCCCTTTCTCTCTCGACACACACACACACACACACACACACACACAGACACACACACACACACACACACACACACACACAGACAAACACACACATGTTGGCAGTAGAAGAAGTAAACATTCATTTGAATAAAACTTCAGCTTTTCGCTTCTGGCTTTGAACAAGAAGGTTCAGCTTGGCGCCGTCCGTGTGCGTTTGTGTGCACACGTGCATCTGTGTGTGTGTGTGTGTGTGTGTGTGTGTGTGTGCGTTTATATGAAGGAGTTGTTGAGAAAAGAGAATGAGGGGATATAGAATGAGTTAGAGAAAGCGAGCGAAGGAGGGAGACAGAGATAGAAAATGAGCGAGGTAACGAGAGAAAACGGGGGAGGGCGGTAGGGTTAGAGGAGGAGGAGAGAAAAGGTGGTAGTCGATATAATAAGCGGCTTACAGGCGGTCTCTCTTCACCTCATGGGGCAGACATCACTGCTCCCTCACTCTCCCTCTCTGTGTCTATCTCTCTCACCCTCCTTCTCTCTCGCTCGCTCTCTTTCCCCTCGCTCCGGTCCGCCAAGATTAGCTCAAGCAAGCAGGATTTAATAATGCCTATTGATAAAATGTCCAAATATTCCTTTTCCCCATTAGAAAAAAAAAAAAAAAAACACGCTTTCTATGTCTTGGCCTGACAGCGCACACACACACACACACACACACACACACACACACACACACACACACACACACAAACAGAAATACAATGACAGCCAGAATAGCTATACTGTGTGTCTAGAGAGTGTCAAGACATGTAAGGATTAAATAAGGTGACATTTTAAATTTCATCGGTTATTCCCCTTCAGCCAGGCGCTGGTGACAGAACGCAAAACTTTACGCTCTCAACCGGCACAACGTTCAGCACTGCAATGGTTTACTGTCTGCAGTGTAATGCTGGAAACTATCTCAAGATGTGTTGTTTGTTGTTGTTCATCTACATGTTTTCTTGTTTCTGATATTTCTGGATTTGTATTCTTTGTAATTATAGATATTGTATTCTCCATTGGTTTGCGTTTAATGGATACAGCTGGCGTTATTTTATTTTCCAAACCCGACAAAGCATTAGTTTGTCTCTCGACCTTTTCTGTGGCTCTCACCCCACAGCTCGCAAACCCCATACCTCGCAAATTGAAGGTGGATTTGTTGTGCATTGTAGTTTTTGGAAAACATTACTTAAATAGGAGTAAATAGCGTATTGATTTGGAACTATTTTCAGCGGTAGATTAATAAACATTTGGTGAAAAAAGTGAATATTTACAGCAGCAGAAGGGTGTAATTGTTATTGATAAAAAAAAATAACGAGTGCAGTGCTGCAGTAATAAAGACAAATGTCACCAAGTGCAACGGTGTGGCCTATTGGTTTTGGTCTTGGTCAAGGGATTTGGTGACAACAGGAAGCCTTAAATAGCCATTGCATTGTAAATATACAGCATATACACTCTCGTCAAGTCCAATGGTTAAGTCACAGGGGCCACAGCAGGTACACAACAAAGCCTGATGTGCAACTTTTGTTACCCCGATAAATATGTATTCACCAATCAGGACTGAGCATCGACACCGGAGCGTTTTCATTCGCTGCTAATCCTCTAGAATAAGTGCATGTGTGGCGTGCTGTGTGTCTTTAGCTGCATCCTAATTCTCCCCCTTCCTCCTTAACTCTGACCCCTCCCCCTTGTGATTGCATGTTCACATGAAATGTAATGAAATGTAATGGTGTCCCGCGACACACCTTTGCCCTGTAAAATGACAGTTCAGCCCCTCCCCTCCACGTCCACAGATGTGTGTCGCCGTGACACTTGACATCAAGGGCCACCCAAAACATCTTGGGCAGATGAACAGTAGAGGGTGGTAATGCAACATTGAACTGGTGGTGATCTGAGCTCAACAACGCAGGCAGAAGAATGAAAAATAGATGGGCCCCCCGCGCTCTCATCTGCAGCTTCATTTGGTTTTCTTTCTGCATTTCATTTGGTTGTGGAGTTGAAGAGGAAGGTTTCAGTGAGAGATTTTGGACAAAGCCGCACTCTACCATTCTTAGAGATCGTTTCCTTTCAGGGTGTCTACGCAAGCCTAAAGGATTCAACATCTGTTAAACCAAGAAGCCTCAAGGCGGGCATCTGTGATTATGATATCAGGAGACATAACACAAGACAACTCTGTGCCAACAGATCAGTCCAGTACCAATTGAGTAAAGTCCTGAAGTGGAGATTTCTCGCCATGTTTTCATACCTGCTGAGGGCGTGTTTCAGATTAACTTTCTTCAAGACAAAGTTATGTGCCCGTGTGTGTGCATGTGCATGTGCGTGAGTGTGTGTGTGAGTGTGAACACATGCAAGTGTGTGAGACAGAGCAAGACAGACAGCTCTAAGTAATAAAGCTTTGTAAAGCATATGTGAATCTGATTGTTAATCCCCAACTCCAATAGCATTAATAGCCCAGGGTGATAGCAACTATGTGTGTGTGTGTGTGTGTGTGTGTGTGTGTGTGTGCCTCCCAGGTCGAGGTGCACTGTAGGAAATGAAGGGATCAGGAGTAGAGAGCAGATTACTCTTCCTGAGGATAATGAAATTATTTCTCACCTTCAATTACTAGATGAGGAAAGGAAGCAGTGTAGGTGTGTGTGTGTGTGTGTGTGTGTTTGTGTGTATCAGCTTAATATAGTTATCTGTTCCAGGCACTAAACCTTGTCAATGGTGTTACCCCGAAAACCATATGTGAAGCTTATTGGTGCTTTGTGCTGGAAGCATTGCTGCTGGGTTGCTCCTGTTCCTTTTAGGAATAACTTAAAACGAGTGTTTTAAAAAGTACCCGTACACCATGTATGGTGGATTTGCACGTTTGTTGCACGTGTGTTCATTTTAATACGTGAGGAGATTTGCCAATTATTCGTTTGCAAACCTTTTTTCTTTTTTTTTTTAATGGCTTATTTATGCTGCTGTGCCATACGGCTGCACACTACTCAAAAACATATATAACTGCATTCAGGACTTTATATTCAACCGCAACCTAACCAATAACTCGTGCTAACTTCAAGCCCACTTTAGTGTCTGCACAGCCAACCTGCAAATACAGACTAACTGAAATTGGAGGGATAAGTCATTTTATGTGGTTGCCCGCTGTGGTAGCATAATTATTATTATTAAGAATATTATTACTGTTATTGAGTCCAATTTGATCCATTTATAACTTTAATAAGACACACCAATTACATGTTAAAGACATATTACTTGAAAAGTATTGTCCATTGAAGGTTTTACTACTTAAAAGTGTAAGTGAAAGCAGTTTTCTGCCCATGTGGAATATTCAAAGGTAGTAAGGCCTTCTGTGCAGTTTCTGCTTTATTGACTGATATTTTTCAATACTCATAGATTTCATTTTAAATCTTTATTTTTGTTTATTGTATCTGCCGAACTTGCTAAGGATGTCACTGTTTTCGCTATAAACATGCATCTTTCTTCCTGTGGTTTGGTATAATATGCGATGCAGGGTTGAAAACAGACGGCTGAACACAGGGGGAGAGTATTTCATGTAGTCGCATGCTGTCCATGTTTTCATTGATCAAGACCCGCCTCATTCCTGGCGTGTTTATCAACTCAAACAATGTAAACAGTACCGGGGGTGGGAGGCCAGCCGAACCAATCAGATTCCTTGGTTGCAGCCACCCCTTGAATCTATGGTCCTAAACCCTCCGCATCCTCGTAACCCGGGGATGACCCTTCGAACTCCGCGATTTATGGCAGCGCTAATCTGGTCTCAGTAGCTCTCGGTAATCTCATGCACAGGGATGGAATTATCCATCTACCCCTCCGCTTTCTGCTGCTTATCCAGGTTTGGGCCGCCGTGGCTGCAGGCTACGAAAAAGGTAACCCGGTCTTCAAGGTGCTCCTGCTCTTGCTGAAGGTTCCACAGGATTTGAATGACCCGGGATCAGACAGCGAGGATGGAATTAGCTAAAGGGTCATTTCTTATATCTGTAGGGGGATCCCGGTAATACTTAGGAAGCCTAAAATAACCCAGCTAATAGTACTTGAGTCAAGGCTGCTACTCAGTCTTTGGTGGCAAGAATGAATTATACGCAGCCGGAACACTTTCATTTAAAAGGATCTGCTTATGCGAGTTTGAGCTGAAATCAACACTGATTAAATGTCTACAACTTTAAAACACTTTTGATTTTAGTGCAAATGTTAAAAGGCAGATGAAGGGATCAAGGGATGAAGATGCAGCGGAGGAAGAGTGGCAATGAGGCAGGGGGAGGAGTGACAAGGAGGAAGAGGAGGAATGGGGAAGAGAGGAGTGTAGGAGGGAAGGAGGGGAGGACGGCAAAAAAATAGACTATGGAAGAGGAGAGAGAGACGTGTCAAGATGGGGTTAAGTGGGCCATGATGTTGCTTTGGGCACGCACACACACACACACACACACACACACACGTCTCTATCACTATTACATACTGATACACACACTTGTCTGTTGGTTTCGTTCTCTCACACACACACACACACACACACACACACACACACACACACACACACACACACACACACACACACACACACACAGCGTCTTTCTCTCCCCTCCGGCCCAGCGTGTCTTCCTTGGCTCTCTGGCGGTGATCCGTCTCCACATTAAGCGAGGCCTCAGATAATTCCTAAGCCTCCTCCATGGCCGATCCAATAAGGGATAAGGCTCTCGGCTGGCCATGATCAACTGACAATCTGTCCTCTCACACGGCTACTTTAGTGGAGGCCCGGGATTACCCCGGCCAGCCTAGACAGGGTGCACACAGTTCACCACGGAGCTGAGGTGTGCATGTGATTGAGAGTCAAAGAGAAAGACCGGGATTGAAGAAGATTGTGTTCAGCGGTACAAGAGTGTGTGCATTTGGGAGCATACGTGTTCGCGTACGCGGCACCACAGAGAGAGCTGGTTGCTGCATGTCGTTTGTGTCACCACTAGTAGTTGAGGGGTTTTAAACTGACAATAAACAGTGAGATCTCTGTGACAAAATACTATGATATGGTACTTTGTAAAAGGTAACACTTTCACCGATTAGACTGTATTTTGAAGTCTGTTTTTCAAACTGCTGTGCATTTTGGAGCAAACATTTTGAAATACGTTATCATGCAAAACAACGTGAATCTACGAGAAAAAATGTTTCGGGAAGAAGATGGGCACAGTAAAACTAGCAACTGCGTTATGCTCTTTAGAAGTACTTTTGAACAGTACCTCATACATTATTGTTCTTGTAAATACGACATACTTCAAACATGTTCTATTTCTTGTAATTGAGGAGTTGTATCCGACAATCTGAATGCCACTGAGATTAAACAGCATGTTTTACAGAGGTACTTCAGTGCAGTATATTAAGTAGTCGCCGACTGCAGTCAGGTGATCAAACACAAGTCAAAAGGGATAAAGAACAAATGTCACTGATTTCATTTCCAAGCATTTCAAAAATCTAAAAAGTGAAATGCTTTGTGGCCTTTGAGGATTGCCATCCCCCGATGAATCCGATCAGGTCAGCTTTTATAAAAGCTTGAACTATTAATAGCGGTGCGTTACTAACAACAGCAATTATGAAATGATCATTCTGCCTCGCTGGTATGGTGAACGCGCGTGCTGTGAATAGGCCGTTTAGATAGCCTATTCGCCTTTCACCAGAAGAGCCAGGCGATGTGTGATAAGCATCGACATTCTAGCCAACAGAGTCTGCCTTGGAGACACTCCTGATCCCCTTTTTCCATTGGAATAGGCTCATTTTAACACATACTCACACAAACATGCACTCACACACACACACACACACACACACACGCTTGGAGGACTGTGCATGGCTTCGATAAGCGTGGCCCTTCTCTCTCTCTCTCTCTCTCTCTCTCTCTCTCTCTCTCTCTCTCTCTCTCTCTCTCTCTCTCTCTCTCTCTCTCTCTGAGTAAACATCGTTTTGGATTAGGCAGAGTATAATGAGAGCAGGGGGCTATCTGCCCACCACGCTTGCATTGTGGCCCCCCGCTCCTCTCTGAGGGGGCCGGGACCAATCTTTACTCTGCTATTTATCCCCCTCCTCTGATAGCTTACTTATCTGCTGCAAAATGCCAGGGCTGACTGCCTGTCTAACTGCCCCTATAACTGTCTGCTTGCCTCCTTGTCTGCCTGGTTCCACGCCCTTCTGTCTGTCTCTCTGTCATCCTGTCTTAAAGCTTGCAAAAGCATTAAGACACACGCAAGGCTACGTCTCATTTTATCTCCCCTCCACCCGTCTGTCAGCGTGTCTGTCTTACATGACGGACTCCGTCCCTGGATCTTGCAGACGGACAGTTCTGCGGTAGGAGTAATATTATAAAAGCAGAGCGATGATATATGCAGAGCAAGCAGGACCAAGCAGTATTCATTTTATTATATATAAATAGAATCACATATGGACAGCCAATGCTTTGTGTTTTTTTCTTGTAATCTAGGTGTATATATTCATTTGATGGTATATTAAAAGCTACCAAGAATGCATTACCTATTGAGTGTGCCAGCATCAAACCTGACATAACAGGTTCCTTTATATAATGTCACATATTAATTAGACCAAGAACTCCCCTCAAGTCTTATTTTATACCAATCGTTACAAACCACAACAATGGGTGACGTACTCTATTGACGTATTTGATTGTATTTGTAAAGCCTAATATCACGAACCTCATAGAGCTTGACAATCAGTCCAACATACAACATCCTCTGTCCTTGGACCCACGCACCGGAGACGGAAAAACTCTCCACAAAAAAAAAGGAAGAAAGCTCAGGGAGAGCAGCAGAGGAGGGCCTCCTCTCCCCGGACGGACAATAGCTGTCATGTGAACAGAACACAATAACCATAGTAGCACTAATAATAACAGAAATAACAAAAGTTAAACACAAATGTACACATATTTTTATGTTTGTTATCCACTTTTTTTTCCCAGAGTGGAGATACAAATGGGTTCTCAAGCTGTGACTGGCCTCGTTGTTTCCATAATATCAATGTTTCTCCATGAACCGGGTTTCTATCGCCATCATGCCCTGCACTTTCTCATTGACAAAGAACAGAATTAGAGTGAACACTTGATGAAATTACATCTGGAACGCAACCATTGTCAGTACAGAGTGAGCAAAGGAACAACGGTAGAGAAGTGAGGGTTACGGGAGGAGAGTCAAACAAAGTATGGAGGAAAGAAAACGGAAGAAGGGAGCGAGAGAGACGCGACGGCGCAGAATTACAGAGAGAAGGAACGATCGAATGAGAGGGGAGGGAATGAGATGTGGGGAGAGACAGGAGGAGGCAGAAACAACAAAGAGGGAGTTTGACATGTGGCTAATAGACATATCAGCACTGAGGTGTGGGGTTTTAGCTGGCAGACGAGAGCTTTGCAGAGCTTCATTCATTGATTAGCATACGGAGAGTGGCATGGGGCCGTGTGACAACCCCAGATTACGCCACACACACACACACACACACACACACACACACACACACACACACACACAATGTAGATTGCCACAGATTGCATCTCTCTCCTTCCTTGGAGAAAGGCAAGGATGTCAAATTACAGGGGTGTCACCTGCTCCAAGCTACTACTTTCTTGAAATGTTAATGTATAAAAACAATTAGGACAGGGGAAAGAGAAAGAGAGGGAGGAAATGGGGGTGATTGAAGGAGAGAAGGATGGAGAGGAGAGATTGAAGGAGAGAGAGAGAAAAGAGTTGGAGAAATAAAGGAGGGCGGTGAAAGTGGCAGGAGTCAGTGGGGAGAGTGGGGAAGGCAGAAAATGAGAAAAAGGGGGCAGGGAGGACAGGAAGAGGACAGTTGACATTAAAACGACTGATGAGAGGTTTTTGTTTCTTGGCTCATGGAAAAAGAAAAAAACAATATGAGAAAGCATGACGGCTGCCACTGAGCCCCTCCCTGCCTTCAACCTGTGGTATTCCTTTTCAACCAACAGCATCATCCAGGAGCAATATGCAGTGATATAACCAGCTGATCATTTGATTGATTTCAATTTAACTTCCTTATTTTTTCATACTATCCACATCTGTGTTAGCTTTAATTTAAACTTTAATACTTTTGTTTTTACTGTCAGTATCCTGCGAGTGTGAGATTTGATGATACTTAAGATGGAAATTTAAACCGACTCGCCATTTAAATACAAGTGTCACCCTATTTGACATCAAAAACACCAGTTGGTTGAACAAAAATTGGTACCTTTGGTAGGCTTCGCTTTAAAAAAAAGCACTTCTCAAACAAGACCCATCTCCAAATAAATGAGATTGTGGAAGGCAGGAACAGCGTACCTGCTGTGTCAGTTGGTCTGCTGTTCTCTAAGTAAGCTCTGACTTTCCTGCTGCAGGTCGAACGCGTACCAAACTATGTTGAGTTTGTAGTTCTTTATCCCTCATTTGCTCACCCACATTATTGTCTTCTTTTTTTTTTTTAACTTGTCTGGTAGCCTGTTATGTAAATGTCATATTAAATGTCAGTTACATTGAATTTAATTCCCATCTGCAAATGAAACAAGAACAATGAGAGTGTGTTATGATACACACATTGCACTTACATATACTAACAAAAACACTCACCGTCTGCATTCAGATTATAACTTGCCGACCCCTTGCCATTGCTTTTTAACCATGAGGATCAGATAAATGCTTATTTAAAAAACGTCTACAACTGAGGATCAGATCAGAGGGAAAGGGAAATGATTCCAATGATGTGGTTTGGGATGCAAAAGTAGCACCTTATTAGTAAAAAAAATCCACTTTTAAGCCAACCAGGGCTGTAACTGTTTACTCGATTTCTCTTTTGTCAATAAAATGTGAGAAAATAGTTTGAGCAGTTAGTTTATCTGTACTTTATTTAAATCAGTCAGTCACACAAAACGGTCACACACATTTAGAAAAACAAAGTGTGGTCTGTGACCCTCTGGCGCTGTCATCCAGTTATACAGAATGTTTGGGTGTGTGTGTGTGTGTGTGTGTGTGTGTGTGTGTGTTGTTTTGGGTGGAAAACATGTCTGCCCCTGTGTGTGTTTGTACTTCTGTGGGCACATCGGTGTAGCCAGTGAGCAGGGAGTTATCAAAATTCAAAGAGGAAGGGAACTGACGGGGGGGGGGGGGGAGGGATATATTCAGGGAGAGTGACAGAGAGGGGGAGTGGGGTGACAAAGGAGGGAGACAGAAATCACATCCACTACGAGAGGCTCCCAGGAGTCTGCCCAACGACCTGCCCTGATGCCTTAAACATTAGACCCAGATTCCCTATCTCGGTGAAGAGGGGCTGAGGGGAGACGAGAGGAGAGGGAGATGGGGGAAGACATAATATAGAGGGGAGGTTATAGGGAGCACAGGGAATGGGGCGGGGGTGCATCAGTTTTTGGATACAAAGACAGTGCTGCTGAGGGACACACATTGTCGAACTGTGGAATGTGTCTTAACTGTGTAAATTCATTGTTAATGTTCCAACCTAGAGCGACACGTCACACATCCAGGAACTGACGTGTTGTCCAGCAGCTGCTAAGCAATGCCTGGGTTTCTGTGCCTTGCTCAGGGGCGCGTTAACCTGACCTTTTTAGGGGGAGGGGGGAAGTGTGTCTTAACTAAGGATGCAACTTATTATTGTTAGTCAATTAAATCTGGAAATTGATTCTTTGATAAAGCCACTAAATGTCCGGAAAAATAGCAAAAAATGTCCCAAACTATTGTGTCTTGAAATTGCTCGTTATGTCTGATCAACCGCCCAAAAACTCAAAAATATTCAGTTTACTAAAACACAACACGAGAAAGAGCAGCGAATGCTCTCGACTGAGGAGCTAGAAATAGAGAAATGTTGGCATATGGCTGGATTAATCTATACTCTTCTTCACTTCACCGCCACCCTCACCACAACCCCTTTGAAACAATCATGGATGTGGTATTGATGACGGATTGGTGGATGCTTGTTGCATGTTACATTAGAACTCAATAAGAGATGAGGTTTGTGTTGTCTATACGGTGCTGCAGTGGCCTTTACAGAAAGTTCTATGCCTCTTGTGGAACACAGTCATATACTGTGTGCGCTGTGCTGATCCCCTTGAATGATTGGCTGCCTGCAGGGTCACTCCAGCCCCTGATTGGCCACTTAGCTTCACGCTCCAACCAACATCAAGCTGGCTGATTAAATTTCCTAGGGGCATATTTAGTGGCTTGACTGTTCAGTTGAGCAGCTGCTTTGCTTGTTTTCTGTAACCTTCATGACGTTTTGTTACGTTCAGTGAAGTTGTACTGTGAAAGCAATCATACGGCTTATATTGTGTACATATTCTGTTATATTGAGTGAACTGAAATGCTTTCAGACTCAAAAACGACGATGCTGGACTTGTGAGCAAAGATCTGTGTTGAGATCAGGGTGACAGCAGTTTATGAGAAGGTGAGAGCCGGATAGAAAGAAGGTTAATGCGGAGGACGGGGGGCGAGTTTTGTGGGCTCAAGTATAGGTGATTCTAACGGGTGTAGGGAGCGGTGATTGGGCGAGTGGTGGTGGTGGTGGTGGCGGTGGCAGGGTGTTAAATTAGGGAGGTTCAGAAGAGGAAGGAGACCCCCGGGGGCTCTCTGTCGCTCTGTCTCTCTCTCTCAACCGAAATAAACTGCAGTGCGACAAACCTCGTCAAGAGAGGCCAGCGAGTGCGTGCACATGTGATACAGAAGCGCCCGTGTGTGCTTCTGACTGCGAGTGTGTTTTCGCTGCTGTGTGTGTGGTGTGCGCGCGCGCGTGCGTGCGTGCGTGCGTGTGTGTGTGTGTGTATGCGGGCGAGTTCACATGCGTGTGGGCGGGCTGCCTGGAGGCTCCCTGTGTGCAGGCGTTTCATTGGAGAGGCAGATGAGCGGGGCAGATATCCCGGGGCGGCCTAGCAGTGGCCAGAGCTTTATCTGAGCTGAAATGATTTTAGCACTCCGTTTTGGAGCACTAACCCATGAGCAATGTCACCTCCTCCTCCTCCTCCTCGCCCTCCTTCTCCTCCTTCTTCTTCTTCTCCCTATCCTTCCTTCCTTCTTTCTCTGTCACTTTGTCTTTTTCCCCTCTATACTGCTACTTATTCTCTCCTCTCCTCTCTTCTGTCTCTTTCTATCTCTGGCTGGCTACTGGCTACTAGATTAGGGTGAAAGAGTGGACGGGAAAAAGAGAGAGAATGACTACAAAAAATACTTTATTTGCAAAATCAGTTCTCTATTATTATTATTTTTTTTTATGTTTATGTTCGTTTATTCTGCCTTTACAGTTTGGGATTTTTAAATAGCAATCATTACTATTTTAAATACTCTGATATCATTTATCGGGTAGATACCAACTCAAATAGCTGGATCGGGTACCATTGACAATGGGGCCCAATCTATTCAATTGCTATGTTTTTATACTATATTCATTATATGCTGCGATTCTAGTTCCTGTTTACATTTTGACCAATGAGATACGGTCACATCACTGCCTGTCAGTACAGTCAGGTGGGTTCCTGAAGCCCCCCCCACCCCCCCCAATCCTGCTTGGTCGCAAACACTGACATTAAGTAGCGTTCCACTGCATTATCCCAGTCGGAGGTTGGACATTCAGCGTTGTTCAGGAGAAGTGATCCAGGTGGGAGCCTCCCTCATCGCCCA
>NW_027176315.1:117500-129529 GCF_023349555.1 Cebidichthys violaceus | reverse complement strand
AGAGAGAGAGAGAGAGTGGACAGGCAGTCAAAAAAAAAACAAGGAAGAAAGAAGAATAGCTGGCAGACTGCTAATTTTACTTGTCGCAAGAAAAAAAAACACCCAACCCGTGCTCAAACTGTCACGTCACTGTCACCCTCAAAACCCAGGGGAAGGTGTGTGTGTGTGTGTGTGTGTGTGTGTGTGTGTGTGTGTGTGTGTGTAGGACAGAACTGTGTTGTGGGTGCATGAGGAGAAAAAGGCAAAGACAACGTGTGAGCAAGAGAAGCCCTTTTTGAGATATTGTGGGTCAAATGTGTGTGGCTTGCACACATGCAAACACACACACACACACACACACACACACACCCACAGAACAACTAATATAGGACTTGCCAAGTTACTCAGTTGTTTCAAGTGTGTGTGTGGGTGTGTGCTGTGGGTGTCTGGGGAAGGAGCAGGATGTTTCCTCTGATCAATGGAGAACCTGCCAAGGTGACCCAGCTCCCAATGTCTACACTTCAACTGTGCTCCTCTCTTTCTAATCATCTCACTCTTACTCCATCCCTCTCGTTTCTCTTTGTTACTTATCAAGACGTCGTTTTTGCTCTCTGAGATGACTTCTGTCAACAGAGGACTTCTTCTCTGTGCGATTATCTATTTAGCACAGGGCTGTAGGGACAGCGGTTGTCAGGTGGTTAGTCAGCGCTCCTTTATTTCCCCGACGAACCCGTGAACAATAATCAAGGTTTTCGACCTAACCTAAAGTAACATTGAATGGTGGTACATCTTATTGACATTCATTTATATAATTTATCATCTATCTTCTATCTTCCACGTGGTGAAGTTCTTTCATCGAGTACATGCACAAAGACACAAAACAATGATTTGCTATCTGGCCTTGTGAGCATGATCCTGAAACATGTGGAAACGACGACCAGGTGTTTCTATGTTCGGTGCTTTTTTTTAAGCATATTTTTGACATATTCTGTGCAGAACATTGATATCGACCACGGCTCCAGGTTCAGATTTTTTTCTCCTGATTGTTGAAGCTGAATTGTAAAATATTTGCAAACTGAGTGGAGCGGACAATGGGACTTTTTCAATAAGAGGTTTAGAGTTGAGAGAGAGAGAGAGAGAGAGGGTGCCCAGAGAACAAAGTGCGACACCATAGAAGAGAAATTGTAAACTGTGATTCCAGCTACTTGTGAAGTGCCCTGAGCATCCGTCTATTTAGCCACACTAGCACAGGACTCTGGGGACGGCCGTGAAATCGGGAACTCGTGCCCCCCCACAACATGAATGACTGTGTTGAGTCCCTGACCTTATATCCAGCTCCACTACCATCTCCAAATTTGAATTTGCCAAATGCAAAACTAGTCACATTCTCAGCTGTACTTTGTGTTTAATAGACAAGAGAAGATGGTAACAATGGTACAATTACACCTGCTGACATTAGCATGTTAATATACTCGATTTGAGCATGACGGCGTGCTGAGATTAGCATTTAGCTAGCGTGTTTGCTACCTCGCAGATTCAATAGGCTGCTGAATCTCATACTTTTTTTTTTCGACCAAAATAAAAGTGTGGGTTTTTGAAACACGGGGAAACCCGCTAACATAGTTGATAGACCTGTTTCCCATTGCCAGCAGACGAGTTAGCCTTTTGCTTTTTTAGTAAACAGTAGTAAGAAGTGGCCATTTAAGGTTGTACTTCTGTTTTAATCTGTTGTGATGTGAACGTTATTTTCAGTGAGGCAGTGAGATGAACACCACAGGAGCTTACGTGGGGTCCTTGAGTCAGAGCAGTCAGTTAGCAGTCATTGTGACTTTTTGGACTTTACAATAAACACATTAAACGTATGTCGTGGACTCTGTATCACTTTGAGAACTTTTGACATTATTACATTGGCGACACGGACAAACTGCAGTTACTCTACTGCATTGCTTTGTGGCAAAATCACACAAAGAGAACAAGAGCGGAAACATTTCAATATCTGTCACTTATTCAGTCTCTCAAACCAGAGTTGGTGATTGTTGGACCAGTGGAAAGACTAACAAAGTTGCTTCTGTTGAGTTGTGTGTGTGTGTGTGTGTGTGTGTGTGTGTGTGTGTGTGTGTGTGTGTGTGTGTGTGTGTGGGTGTGTGTGTGTGTGTGTGTGTGTGTGTGTGTGTCCACATTGAGTGTCACTTTACTGTCACTGTCGATTGGAGCTGGATCAGATGAATATCTACTGGTGACTACTGGTTTTGTGCATTATTTCATGGTGTCTTCGTTTACAGTTTACTCAACATTTGGAGGTTTCACCGAGATCCGAAAACCCACAGCTGTGTTTTCTGGAGGAACTGGAGATGCCTGTCAGTTTCTAATGTTGATGCTTTTACAGTAGTGAAAACTGTATCTTGTTCAGCGAGGATCTTTTGTTATTCTTGTTTGGCTTTCAACCACTGGGGCTGCACCTTTGTATGGTTACATTAGGAAAACCTTGAGCATGTTACAGCGGGGCGAACACACAAATATTTAGTTTGGAGTACTAGCCGCAGATCTACAGTTAACTGCACATTCTGGAGCTTAAAAGACGAATGCATGGGGTTATAGAGAGTCAAGGATGTTCTAGATAGTGTACTACCTTTTGAGAAGAATATATGGTACCTAATGATGCACAGTAATTAAACTTGTGCAACAGGCAAACAAAAATCACTCTCGATGTCGAAAGTATTGGATACTGTATGCTACTCTTTTCTTTGACCCACTGTTAACAGCACATTCTCTTCAGTAAACACACCACTAAGACAAATCCAAATCAAATCATCCTTTAAGCATGGGAATCATCTCGTGTTCTGTTGTCTTTGACAGCCTCTCCTGCCTCCATCTTTCATTTTCCCTCAGAGTAATCACGGAGCAAAAGCGCCGTTGAATGAATGCCAGTGACATTCTCTCATTTAAGGGTCAACTAGGCAGTTAGACAGATTTCTCAGACCGAGCGGATACAGCTGTGACGTCAGCCGCTAAGTGGGCCAGGGGTCTATCAGTGAACGGATCTGCTTGGGAGCTTGTAACCTGCGGCGACAGGTCCTTAACGCGCCGCGCGGACAGCCGTAACAGATGCCAGCTAAGTGCCTGATTAAAACTTAATGTGCAGAAGGAGCCCTGTGCGAGTGTGTTTTTTCTGCAAGTGTGTGTGTGTGTGTGTGTGTGTGTGTGTGGGTGTGTGGTGTGTGTAGTGTGTGTGTGTGTGTGTGTTGTGTGTGTTGCACAGCGTTAGGGAGAATATGAGATGGGGCAGCCTCAGCGCACTGTCGCAAAGCGTAGAGAAGAGAGGCCATGCCAGCTGCTTCTCTCCCCAGAGACGGAGCCCTGAAGCTGGGCAGCGAGGCAGGGTAGTCAAGGGAAGCACTAGGGGGTGATGGCACAGTCACAACACAAGTGGCATATGTGACGCGACAATTCCACTTATCAAATGAGAATTCATTTTCTAAATTAGAATATACGCCGATTACACTCTCGGTTGAAGTTCATAGTTTTCCTTTTTTTCAAGCCAGTTTGATTGCAAAGTACAGGTGTTCTCAATTTCACGAGCAACAGTTATGAATGCTGTGATCATTCAAAATGATAACGAACATTAACAGCGTAACCGTTCAATGAACACAGGTTTTTACCACAAATATTTCTTATGTATAATTGCACTTAACAATGAACCTAGCTTTTATGAATGAGACTGATTGTGTGTGTGTGAGTGTGCGCGTTTGAATGTGTCCAGGAGGTATTTGTGTGTCAACAAACCAACAGCCAATAATTTACCCACTGACAGAAAATTTCATCTGCCTATCATTCTTTCCCCTCTCTGCCTCTCCGTCTCTCCCTCCATTCCTCTCTCACTGATTATGCTGTCAATACGGTGCGGATGAGAGGAGCTGACAATTGACCAGCCTGGATCAATATCAGCTAATAAGCATGTCAGGAGAGAGGAGAAAAGAGCAAGGAATCGACTGAGAGAGAGGGAGACGGAGAGAGGAGGGAGAGAGAGGATGAGTGAGAAAGTGACAGAGAGAAAAAGACAGTTTGATCCAATTCGACTGCTTGGCGTGTGGAGGTGTAAGTGGGATGATTGGCCTGTTATTGCTGGTTTAATGTTAGGCAATCAGAGCCCTAGTGGTCTAGATATCAACAAACATCCATCAAATTGTCCCTTCTTCTTCTTGATACCACCACCTCTGCCTGGCCCCGCCTGGACCCTGACAAACAATACAACAACGAGAGCGGAGCGGCGGTGCCGTTTCAAAAAAAAAAAAAAAAAACCCAGGGAGGTTGAATTGATAGCCTCGCTGCACGAGCGAAAAAAGAAAACACGCTTGTTTGGGGGTATTTGTTTGTGTTGGGCAGATCTCTCTCATTCTTTTTTCCTTTATTTCTCGGCTCTCGCCGGCTTTCCCCCTGGCAGAGGAGCACGCCATTGTTGATGGTGATATAATAACACAGTCAGGTGTCTGTGGCCAATTCCCTGTCATTTGGACTTTTGCGTAAATCACCATGTATTTTTCTCTTCTTTTCTTTTCTACTTGCTTTCTCGATTTCACAGCTCGATCTTCCTTTTTTTCCCCCCCAAAGGTGTCATTTTCTTTTGCTCAAATTACCGTTTCTCGTGGCCTCCCAGACGCCACAATGGCTGATGTTGTATGGATACTGATGGGAGCTTTTCTGTGTAAATGCAACACTGCGACTAGCACAACTAGTCAACACTACTTAGTCTAATACTGCCTTTTATAGAGGATGATACATGACTGGCTCTAGATTCACTGAAATGCTGCCTGACTAACTACCGGATTAACTGAATATAAAAGACAGAAAGACAGCAGACTAACCAAATAAGAATACAGAAAAGATAAAGAGCCAACGCTGTGGGGACGGGGGGCAAAGAGGCAGATTATGGTATATTTGTATTAAATGTGTTTATTGCATGTTGACTAATGGAATCGTTTTTTTACTAGAGATACACCAATAGCGATACCGACTCCAATAGCTGGATTGGGTATCAGTCACAACGGGCGTATCTGGTATCGGATACCATTATTTTAATAAATACCAATGAAGTTCATTTATTAATTAAGTTACTGAAAAGGTCAAGATTGATTTTACGATGGATCTGTAACAAAAACCCCATCAACTTTCTGTCAGTGTTAAAAAGATGTAATATCTGCAGATGCTATGTGTATTTATTTACAACAGCAAATACGCTTTAAAAGGAACATAATGCTGCCAGGATTTTTTGAACATAACAAGGAAATGTTGTAATGCAGCCGTCTACAAAGTCAGAATCTGTTCACAGTGAACACATTTCGTGAGTAAGTCTGACCTGTTTATGGTTATGTTCTGGGAACTCAAAACTCTTAGTTTGGTTTAGGGAAAACATGCTGTCTTGTCAAAAAACACAAGATATGTTTACTTTTTCAATATATTTATTTATATTTAAAAGTGTTTTTTGTGGCCTAGACGTAACAACTCAAAGGAAATTGGACACAGGACGCGAAGCCTTGATGTCCTGCGATTTTGTTATTACGTTTCTTTTTAAACCTTTTAGAAGTACGTGGACAATTCTTTCATAAAACAAGGTTATTTTTTTCCTTCTCTGTGTTTATTGAAATCTGAGCTCAGTAAAAACTGTCCAGGATTGTTCTTGTTTTTCTAACTCCAACAGATAAGTTGTCCATCACCTTCCTGTCTGTCCTAGCACATGCTGTCCCCTGCCAGACATGTTAATCAGCATGCACAGCCCCCTGCCTGCACATTCAGCCAGTGTCCCCGCTAGGACCAACTAGACGACGTGTCCTGCTCCCCCACACATGCTGATTGCAGCGTGGACGTAGTGATGAGTGATGGAATGGAGGGGACGGCCGAGGAAGTGGAAAAGGAGAAGAGTGGCGTTGTTCTCATTTACATGTTGATGGCTCCGCGGTGGGGAGGGGACAGCGCCGGTTTGCGCGTTCGACGGACATGTCCAATTATCAACCCTGTTGTTTCCTCAACAACGCTCTCCGACTGCTCAACATGCAGACAACACAGACAGCCAGACGCACGCACGCACACACACACACACACACACACACACACACACACACACACACACACATTCATGTGAACCAGCTGTGCATGCTGGGAGAACGAGCTGGTTAGTGTACTGTGGGCTGCTTGTGAGCATAAGGGTCATATGTCATATAGCAGGTATAGAGTCAGCTGTGCTTTAATGACAGCTGTGTGTGTGTGTGTGTGTGTGTGTGTGTGTGTGTGTGTGTGTGTGTGTGTGTGTGTGTGTGTGTGTGTGTGTGTGTGTGTGTGTGTGTGTGTGTGTGTGTGTGTGTGTAGGGGGGTCACACACCCACCCACACACCCACACACCCACACACACACACCCACACAAAGAGAGAGAACGGGGTTAACGCGTAACTCATAATCACCAGACACACTGGATGAGACATAACATATGCCATATGGCAAACATACAAACTCAAGCATACCTAATGTGTTATTTCCATGTTAATGCAATCCTCTCCCTCACCATGGCAACAAGAATGACTGACAGAGCAGTAAAGGTTAGAGCGGGCCGGAGAGAAAGAAAGAAAAACAGAAATGTTGAGTTTATTTTGTACCAAATGCATCTTCTTAACCCCTCCAACCCTCAAACGCACAAAGATAAAAATGAAACAATTTATTCCAATGTTGCCCCCCCCCCCCCAAAAAAATAATAATAATCATAGACCCAAAACGTGAGCTGCAAGGAGGCTAACCACACACTCACATGCCATCTGATAGTCAGCCTCTCATCTCCTTGTTCCTCAGGCCCCCACCCTCGCAACACACACACACACACACACACACACACACACACACACACACACACACACACACACACACACACACACACACACACACACACACACACACAGTGGTTGGGAGGAGAGAGAATATTAAAAACAAACAAACAGAGAATTGACTTGCTGAGAAGAATTACAGAGGTGCTGATTACATCTGACCCCTCACCTCTGCTGTCAGAAAGCGGTCCTCTCTCCTCTCCTCCATGTATGTGTCAACTCTCATCCCCCACACCTCGTCTCGTTGCCACTTTGTTAACCTCTCACGTTCCTGCGCGGGATTTTCTGCAAGAATATTGTTGTCACGGTCGAGGCTCTTGGGGAGTACTCTTGCTCAGGAGACAGAGACTTCCCCAAATAGTAGCTTCCAAACCTTTGCATCTGTCAATTTAGCAGAGGGCAGAGCCATCCATCATTTAAACTGAAGAGACAGAAAGGGTAGGATCTGGATTAAAGAGACAAAGAGATATGTTATGTTATGTCTCAGTTTGAGTTATAGTCCAAATCTGTATGTGAGACCCGTCTTAGCCTCATGTGGGACATAAAGGAGGGTCGTCTGATCTGTTAAGGGACTTAGTTGTGTAAAGCCACTTACGGCCTCTGATACACAATTGTCAAGAGACAAGCTACCTGGATTATGAGCCGGTTAATACGAGAGGTCAAGCGTTGTTGTGCCTCCTTAACCCCCTTAAGTTGTACAATAAGTTAGTAACATAACAGTTGGAGAATGCATTAACCCATTAACCCTTCCAATCAGAAGCTTTGTGGAGGCTGTAATTTTAACCCCTTGATTATAACATAAGGAAGTGCCCCCTTTAACCTTTTAAACTGGATGGGACACAACACAATGACAGTGAAACGTAAAGCTATAGCTTAAACCCCAATTAACCCATCCTTGACTTGCGTAACCATATGTTCGGCACTCATAAGAAGGTCCACATGTGCACTTGCAACGTGGAAAAATCAAACGCATAAAAGTTTTACACGAAAAGGGTTCAGTCAAAGTATTTTTCTGGCGATTCATATATTCGCAACAACTCTTTCACCTAGAATGTGTTACATTACCAAAATCATTTTACAAATTACTGAATATATGATTTGGTTTGCGTTTTATCAAATCGTAATCCTTTGATACCTATCAGTAAACGTATACACACACATAAGTTGTACATAAATCTGATACATAAAGCACATATACGTTAATATTAAAGGATGGCAATATTGTATATTTTGCTTTCTGGAACTAATACCATAAAACGATACTTGGTCTTTTTTTCTTAAAAAAACAGGTGACGAATATATCACTGATGTGTTTTTGATATTTTTGGATGGACAACAGAGGTCCATACCACAGGGGAATGAGCTATATCAGACTTTGGTAGGTACAACTGTTAGCATGCAACATGCGGTCTACCGTAAAGAGTGTCTGATTTTGAGTGGATAAAGCCAGCCTATAATACACCACACTTGCCCCTTTCACTGAACCTGGTGCTCACATGCAACGGTCTATCCACAGTGTTCCCTTAGTGAGAGAGGAGGGAGTTTACACCAGTGGACCTGATCAGAAACATATCACTGGAGCTCAGCCGCTTGAATCCTGTGACCCAAATTGTTGGGCCTGGTATTCCTTTCTCCCTTATCCTCTACATCACACTCTCTCTCTCTCTCTCTCTCTCACACACACACACACACACACACACACACACACACACACACACACACACAGTTTCTAATGACAGCAGTGTGATAGTTAACTGGTGCTGGAGTGGAGTTGCGGTGGCACGGGTTGATTTGGCAGCAGTCACAGCTGAAAGGCTTTTATCCTGCATGGTAGAAAGCACAGGGATGGACATGCACAAGGACCCCTGAGGGTCACACACACACACACACACACACACACACACACACACACACACACACACACACACACACACACACACAGGGAGTAGTGGCAGTCGAAAGGAGTCTACTCAAGTGTTTGTTGGGTCTGAGGAGGCAGAGAAAATGAGGGAGAAAGAAAGAAAAAGAGTCTGACAGAAAAAGGAAGAAAAACCTCCGGATGATGGTACTGTATGTTGCTAGGTGATAAACTACTGCCACTTTTTCATGTTGTTGTTGGGTTTTTTTTACCCAGAGGGCTTTGCAGCAGTTTCTGTGTCTACCAGTCAGTGTCCAGATCAATGGAGCTCTTCAGCCCGGGTCTCTACTGTATGATACCACATCAGGTCACACAAGTGCACAGAGGCAGACAGAATGATGGAGAAGAAATCAAAGAGGTTCACACACGCACACCGCTCCTAAAAAAAGCTTTATCCTAACCCTCCATCTATCTCATTTGAATCCATCTCTTTGTGTTGTTTTCATGAGTAATACAATGAATCACTCACAGGTTCAATGCCAGATCCAGTTAGGTTCAGTGCAGCATTTTTCAAGCTCGGGAGGGTCAGAACAGAAAAGTTTGGTTTCTAGTCAGATGACGACAGTGCACTTTGATGTGCTTCAGTCTAAAAGGTTGTTAAATCTAACAAATGCGGTAACAATCCCGAGTCAAAATATGCAACTGTGTCGACACAGAGATCACAGGCTAAAGAGAGGCAGAACACAAGATGAGACTATAAAACAGCAAACCAGTTATCTGGCTATTACCGAGTTCATTCTCATTATCGGTTGTTAGCAGTCTGGGGTCGTCCTTTTAATCCTTGTGCAGACAGTAAACACGTGGTTATACAAATAATGAGGGGAGATATGGATAGTCAGGAAAAGTAGGGCAAACGGGCAGAATAAGACGGACAACATGGTAGGAAGCAGAACTGTAGGGCCGATTACTGCCCACCAAAGAGTGGGACCACGAAAGCTTCTAAGCTTGGAGCATGGCACAACCACGTGAAGAGACGTGCACACAGGATTTGGGAATAGAAACAAACATGTAAGAAAACTGTAAGTTAAATAGGATCCCAGAGAAAATGATACAGGGTTGAGAAGGTGAGATCAGGTCACGCCCACAGACTGTTTATAAGAAGTGGACGTAGTCACCGTGACGTCATCCGCTGGCTGGTGGTGAGGAGGTCCCCCCCCCCCTTTCATAGTGCTCCACAATAAGGCCACTCAACACAACTACGCCCTGCAACAGAATCCACACAACACACTCGCCTCTCCTGTTCTAACCCGACACACACACCTGCACACACTCCAACCTGTTGGAGAAGGGGCTTTCTTCAACCTGTTGCGACTCTGGCTGGCTGTGTCATTTAAGCAGAAAACCTGCTCTCGCATTCCCTATTAATATTTGTGAATAAATGTTTTCAATATGAATAATGACTATTGCTTTCACGGGGTCTCAAGTGTCAATCAGTACCTCGTATACTGCTTGTGTCCATAATCTGTTGAATTCTCAATGCTTTGTTCCTCAGGAAATGCATTTAGCTCCCACTCAACTCTAACAAGCAGTTTTTATTTAACGTTGGGATTAAAATTTGACTGAAATTCGGGAAGAAGGATTTCCGAACATTTCAAAAATGCATTTGTGCTTCAGTCCCTGCGAACACAAACATGCACAGAGCCACTGCAGGGAGTACGGAGTGTAGCTCCAGGGCCTATCTAGTACAGTGTTTCTCCCTCGCTGGTTTGACTATGGCACTTATCTGCCTACTGCAGAGAGAGGAGAGCAGATACCACACAGATGAGCTCCACTGCCAGTGTGTCTGCGTGTGTTCGTGTGTGTGTGTGTGTGTGTGTGTGTGTGTGTGTGTGTGTGTGTGTGTGTGTGTGTGTGTGTGTGTGTCTTTTCTCGGTATGGGTCTATCTGTGTGCAGGAGTGAGAGTGTTTATGCGGGGATTGTGCCGTGCGTGTGCATTCGCCATTCAGTGTGTGTTTGTCTTCCTTTACCTTTTCCACTTATCTTGACATGCAAACCCCTCTGTGCGAAGGTGTGAGATGTGAGTAGTGGCGTCTGACTGTGAGGAGATTTGAGCTGCGGTAATATTCAGGTTTGGGATCCCTCCTCTCTCTGTAGGATTAACCTCAGATGGAAAAGATCTGGGCTGCTGTCTGTTGACAAAGCCACAGTTATGTATGATACAAGAGCTCAGCCAACGCATGCCATGTTGAGGCCAGACCTTTCATAGGTATATCACAGATGCATTTTTCACTTCATAGATGTATATACAGTGTAAATATAATGCTCTGTAATCAGTAAACGGTGTATAGACGCTCTATGTTTGTTGTCCAGCTTTAACGCCAACAGTGACTCTGTTAATCAATTAGTGATCTACAGAAAAACAGTCAACATAGCTATTATAATAACTATTTTGATAATCTGTTGCCAATAAAAAAAAATGCCAAACATTCCCTGGGTCCAGCCTGTTAAACGTGAGGATTTGCTGCTTCTTGTCATTGTGTTTCGTTGGGTTTTAGGAAATTATGACGGAAATATTTTACTATTTTCTGGAATTCTGATTAGAAAATTCATCAATAATGAAATGAATCCGTAGCAACCAATAGTTGCAGCTCTAATCTATTTTCATACGCACAGAACAGCGGTGTGTTTAGCTGCATGTCTTCATTTGTATCTTCCTACAGATTTGTTTGTGGCACCGGTAAATTATTACATAACAGAACTTGTCTTTTAAAAGTATTTATCTCCAACACAGAACAAGAGGACACTATGTGGGCAGGCAGTCAGCTGCTGCATGGATCACAAGTCTCCTGATGCAAGCATACGATTGACTGTTTCACAACAGGTATATAAAACCGTTCTACTCATAAGAATATCAAGTTTCATTTACACAAACAGCAAGACACATTTGAGTATGTATGTTAACACAAAGGATGACGGTCTACGGAGTTCAGAGCAAAAGTGCAAGCACTTAAGCATTTACACAATAAGTACAAATTTACTATTACACTGTGCATAATGAGAACCAAGTCAAATTCCTTATGTGTGTCAACATACTTGGCCAGATAAGTTGAAACCTTTACATAACACTCATCTAATGTACTTACAAAGAAACTATGAAACCCACCTAATTGAATCTGTGCATAGTTTTGCTAAATGAGACCGAGAGAGAGAGAGAGAGAAATAAATGTTTTCTGAAGAGATATTTGTGGTCTTGGAGAAGCCCTATGGGTGTATCTGTATTGTGTGCGACTGTGTGTGTGTGTGTGTGTGTGTGTGTGTGTGTGTT